>NC_140497.1:75385532-75655532 GCF_964271855.1 Acomys minous | reverse complement strand
AATAATTCAGGCCGGGCGGTGGTGGTGCACGCCTTTAATCCCAGCACTCAGGAGGCAGAGGCAGGTGGATCTCTGTGAGTTTGAGGCCAGCCTGGTCTACAAAGTGAGTCCAAGACAGCCAAGGCTACACAGAGAGACCCTGTCTTGAAAAAAAAAAGAAAGAAAGAAAGAAAGAAAAGAAAAGAAAAATAAGACAAGCATCTTGAGCCAGTGAAGATTGTGCACACACACACAAAAAGCAATGAAGAAAAAGAAAATTGCCAGCTCTCAAAAACAAAAGCATTATGAAAATCAAAATTCAACTTTCACTGTCAAGTCTGTTTCCCCTTCTGAGTGAGATTCAAGCATCCCCCCTTGGGCCCTCCTTGTAACTTAGCTTCTTTGGGTGGGTCTGTGGCTTGCAGAATGATTATCCTGTACTGTATGGCTAATAACCACTTATAAGTAAGTACGCACCAAGTGTGTCTTTCTGGGTCTGGGTTAACTCACTCAGGATGATGTTTTCTAGTTCCAACCATTTGCCTGCAAATTTCATGATTTCCTTGGTTTTAACAGCTGAATAGTATTCTTTTGTGTAACTGTACCACTTTTTTTTTTTAATCCATTCTTTGTTGAGGGACATCTTTTGCTGTTTCTAGTTTCTGGCTGTTACAAATAATGCTTCTATGAACATCATTGAGCAAGTGTTCTTTTGGTACAATAAGGTATCTTTTGGGTACATACTCAGGAGTGATATAGCTGGGTCCTGAGGTAGTAGTATTTCCAATATTCTAAGAAAGTGTCAAATTGATTTCCAAAGTGGTTGTTCAAGTTTGCACTCCCACCAGCAGTGAAAGAATGTCCCTCTTGCTCCACATCCTCGCCATCATGTGCTGTCACTTGAATTTTTCATCTTTGGCATTCTGACCACTGTAAGATGGAATCTCAGAGTCAATTGGATTTGCATTTCTCTAATGACTGAGGACACTGGGCATTTCTTTAAGTGCCTCTCTGCCATTCCAGATTCCTCTGTTGAGAATTCTCGGTTTAGCTCTGTACCCTCTGCCTCATTTTTAAATTGGGTTATTTGGTTTGTTGGTGTTTAATTTCTTGAGGTCTTTATATACTTTGGGTATTAGGCCTCTGTCAGATGTAGGGTTGGTGAAGATCTATACCCAATCCGTAGGCTGCTGTTTTCTTCTGCTGACAGTGTCCTTTGCCTGGCAGAAGCCTTTTGGTTTCATGAGGTCCCATTTAATAAGCTGTCTCCTGTGCCAATGTGTTCAAGGCTCTTCCCTACTTTCTCTTCTATTAGACTTGGTGTATCCAGTTTTTATGTTGAGGTCTTTGATCCACTTAGACTTAAGTTTTGTGGGGGGTGATAAATATGGATCTATTTGCACTCTTCTACATACAGACGTCCAGTTAGACCAGCACCATTTGTTGAAGATGCTTTCACTTTTACATTGAATGCTTTTGGCTTCTTTGTCAAAAATCAGGTGTCTGTAGGTCCGTGGGTTTATTTCCGGGTCTTCTATTCAATTCCATTGATCAACCTGGCTGTTTCTATGATAACGACATACAGTTTTTATGTGGGAACTGTGTGGGAGAAGGAGTGGGAAGGAAATGAGGCATGGGGACCAGATGTAGGGAGAGCCGGAGCGAGAGATGAGAGAGGGCCAAGGAGAGAAAAGGAAAGACAAGGACGGCATCTCTGGGACAAGGTGGAGAGAGACCTGCAACAGTATAGGCCCCTGGAGGATATAGTGGTGACTCTAGCTGAGACTCCTAGCAGCTGGGAACACGGAGACTGGGGTGCCCACCTCCTATAGCCTGGTAGGATTTCCAGTGGAGGCAAGGAGACACCAACTCACCCACAAAGCCTTCTACCCAAAATGTCCCTACCTGCCAGAAATACAGGGATGAAAATGGAGCAAAGCTTGAGGAACTGGCCCACCAACGACGGGCCCAACCTGAGGCCCACCCCATGGGAGAGAGCCAACCTCTGACACTATTAATGATACTCTGCTATGCTTGCTGACGGGAGACTAGCATAACTGTCCTCTGAGAGGCCCCACCCAGCAGCAGATTAAAATACATGATGAGAATCATAGCCAAACATTAGTCAGAGCTCGGAGAGTCTGGTGGAAGGGGAGAGGGGAATTAGAAGGACCCGGAGGGACAAAAACTCCACAAGAAGACCAACAAAATCAACTAACATAGACCCATGGGGGCTTACAGAGACTGAATCACTAACCAAAGAGCAGGCATGGGCTGAAGCTAAGCCCCTACACATGCACAATTGATGAGCAGCTTGGTCCTCATGTGGGTCCCCTAGCAAGTGAAGCAGGAGCTGGCTCTGATGTGGACTCAGCTGCCTGCTTTTAGGTCATTTCCTCCTAGAGGGGCTGTCTTGTCTGGCCTCAGTGAAAGACAGATGTGCTCAGTCCTGGTGTGACTGGATTGTTGGGGTGGGTGGGTAAGCAGGGTGGGCTCCCTGTTTTTGAGGAGATAGAGGAGGAGGGAGAGGAGAGTAAGGGTAAGAGGGTGGGACCAGTAGCTGAGGATGGAGGGGTTCATTCGGGATGTAAAGCAAATAAATTAATTAATTAAAATAAGAAGAAAAGAAAAATCAAAATGTAATATGATTCTGAAGTAACATTTGTAAATAGGGAATTTGATGATAAGTAAATAATAATTCAGAATTACAATCCGAAAAGAGACAACTTCAGAAATCACGGCGGAAAAAGAGAGATTAAGAATAAGAGTACTAGGTTGGGCATGGTGGCACATATTGTCTTGCCCCCAAGTGCTGAGAAACAATAGGCTCTGCATCTTGTCTCTTCTATCTTTTGGGTCTCTCTGTGTAGCCTTGGCTGTCCTGTACTTGCTTTGTAGACCAGGCTGGCCTTGAACTCAGAGATCTGCCTGCCTCTGCCTCCTGAGTGCTGGGATTACAGGCTTGTGCCGCTGTGCCTGGCGGGTTTTTTTTTTTTCCTAATGAAAGAAAGTATGTGGGTCTGGAGGAGAGGGAAGATGGGGAGGAACTGGGAGGACTTAAGGGAAAAGAAACCGTAATTAGAACATATTATATAAAAATATCCATTTTCAATAAAAGGAAAAAGAAACATAAAAATAAATTAAATCACTATGAATAGCTTTTTTTTTTTAAGGAAGTTTTTTAGTGAGTGGCACTGCACAAATGATAGCACTTGGCAGGCAGAACTGAGGCTGCTACGGCCGCTAGACAGAAGCTGAGGCACACAGGAACCCCAGGGCACAGAGCCCTGAGGACTAAGATTTAAAAAGGCAGTGTGTTAAAGATCCCTTAAGTGGGAAGGTTCTAGGTTTAATGAAAGAAGCCTGGCTTGGGTTACAAGAGGGGACTGCAGCCCATCAACCAGAGCCCCCTGAATGAAGGGGCAGGGTGGTGGTCTCTTGAGGAAGGGCTGACCTACCCAAAGGATGCACAAAGTGAATCTTCATCTTAAATTCCCTAGGAAGCCTGCCATCGCTTCACAGAGAACGTGTACCTAAAAGAATATTTGTAATCTGAAGGCTTTGGGGATCTTGGCCTAACACTCTTAAACCCTGAGGTGTGTCTGAGGTTGATTGTTTGGTGTGTGTGTGGTACCTCCTCAGGGGTCACTGTGTGTCACCCTCTACGGCACTGAGTCTGGAGTCTGTCTGTGGACCTGGAAGCAGGGAGCTAGACCCTACAGAAGCCAGCATCGTCCTCAGAGACCATGAGAGGGGCTCAAGAAAGGAAGACTAGGCCCATCAGCACGTCCTGCTCCCCATGCCAACACCCCTATGTTACAGAACATCACTCATGAAACCTCACCTCATATGATCAGCTGGCCCAAGAGACTCTGGATATAGTCCATTTGCAGTAAAAACTGCCTCCCTGTGTGGGCCTGTGAAACTAAAGAGCAAATGGTCCTCTCACGAGGTACAATGGGCAAATGATGGCATATATAAATATCCTTAAAGGATTACGTGGTGGGGGGAGAGCTGTTTCTGAACAATTGTAAAACCCTAATGGGCAAATGCATTAGTTTTTGGGACATGGGAACATCTCTCCATGGTTTGTGGCTGTCCCTGCTGGGCACGCTGTACTCTCTGGGTGTACGGCTCCTGGTCTTGAGAACCTGACTGGAAATTCTAGCAAGGAGGTATCGTTACTCTTGACCAAAGAACAACAGCGTTCCTCTATCTGGGAAGCTGAGCCTCTGCCCACGCCTGAAGCTTGGAGAGGGACTCATGGGGACAACCGCCTAGCCAGTCAGATAAGAAGCCAAGTCAAGCCTGGCGACAGACTCATAGCAGGCCACCCTCATAGTCTCTGACCTTTGTCTTGAAGGCCAAGGGAGGTTCAGTGTTGAATAGTCCTGTTGAGATAGTAGGGTGGATTTGGTACCAACTGGGGGCCTCCCCTTCTCTGGGAGGAAGGAATGGAAGAAAGGGAAAAGGGGTGTGTGGGGTGAGACTGGGAGAAGAAGAGGGAGGGGTCTGGGGTCTGGATGGAAAGTGTTTAAATAAGTAAATAGATAAATAGATAACTAAAGGGGAGAAAAAGAATGAACAAAGCTCAAACACAGACTATCTAACATTGAACAAGGTAAATTGTACAGTTTAGGGCTCATGACTTGCTGTGCTGAATGTTAGCCCCAGGTGATCCACACCCCAACCCTGAGGACCTGGGAGTGTTACTTTATATGAGGAAAGGTTTGCTGCAGATACGATGGGTGACAGATGAAGAGACTGTCTTGATTATTCAAGTGGCTCTAACTGTAATTACATGTTCCCTTAGAAGAGAGAGGAGGGAGCCGTGAATACAAGGCAGAAGGCAAAGTGCCTCCGAACAGAACGCTCTGCTGTCGGCTTTGAAGATAGTCAGGGGCCACCAGCCAAGGAATGTGCACACGACAGATACCGTTCTAGAAGGGGGGCTAAGCACATCCCCTCCCACCAGGGAGTGACGAAGCAGCCCAGCTAGGGGAAAGTGACCCAGCGGGGACAGCTCCCACTCCTATTGTGAGGGGACCCACATGGTGACCAAGCTGTTTACTATATATCTACAGGGGGCCTAGGCTCAGTCCTTCCAAGCTCTTCAGTTGGTGGTTCAGTCTCTGTGAGCCCTCGTGGGCCCGGGTTAGATCACGCTGAAGGTCTTATGTGGACTCTGAGCATAAAGCAGTTTAGTTATTAGAAATAGGTCAATTCAAGGCTTGAGTGTATGCTCTACTAGGTGGGAATTTGAACAATCTATCAGTAGTCATAAGCACAACTACATACACACGTTCACACAGACACTCACACACATGCTCTCTCACACACACTCACACACATACTCTCACACACACACTCACACAGACACATATATACTCTCACACACACATATTCACACACACACACGTACACACATACTCTCTCACTCATTCACACACATTCATACACACTCACACAAACACATACACTGTTACACTCTCACACACTCACACACATACTCTTACACCACACAGTCACACACACTCTCACACACATTCACACATTCTCACACACTCACACACACACTCACTCTCTCACACACACACACACTCACTCTCTCACACACACACACACATACACACACGTACACAAACATATACACTGTTACACACTCTCACACACACACACTCACACATTCACACTTACACACTATCTCGCATACTCACACACATACTCTTACACACACATTCACACAGACACACACTCTCACACACTCACTCACAGACACACACACATACACACACATATACACACACATACTCAGCTGAAGACTAAAGCAGGACCCTCTGCAGAGCTGCAGAACTCTCTTGGCAGCCCTCTCTTTTGTAGCATGCCCCAGGGTCTCTCCTGACTGTCCTCCTCATACTCCCTAGTCTTTCTGTCACAGCAGGGAGACCATTAGCCTCTGCTGGGTGCCCTTTCTCTGCTCTGTGGTCTGGAAGCTCTCTCCAGGTGGGAACCCTGCAGTCACGAGGCTTACCTCATTTGCTTCCTGTCTCTCACTGACCACTGTCTTGCATTACTCACATCCAATGTCGGAAAACTATAGTTTCATATAGTTTATTCAATTTTTTCTATATGTTTCAGGTATGAGGGTAAATCAGGCCTCTGTTACTCCATCTTTGCTGGAAGCAGAAGCTTATATAACTTAGGTAATAATACAAAGGCACCAACAAAGCAAAATGGTTTTGAAAAAGCATGTTTGAGGACTCACACCACCACCTAATTCCAAGCCTTCCAATCACATCGTAGACATCAGGATAATATAGGTTTTGTAGAAGGAAAGACCTGTAAATCCCTGGAGAGGCAAAGTTCAGAGAGAGACACAGAAATATGACCAATTGCCTATCTTCCCCCAAATAAGGTGAAGTGATAATTTTTGAAACAAAAGATAACGGAACAATTAGATATCTGAATGTAAAAAAGAATAATTCTTGACCCTCACGTCACATCAGATGCAAAAGTTAACCCGAAATAAATCATAGATACAAACTTAAACGTTACTGTCATGACATCCTAAATGCCACAGTATAAAATGTTGTGACACTGAACTAGGCAGAGTTTTCAGCTGGATCACAAAAGGCAAAGTCATTGTCATTTTTAGTGTACTTTAGTTGCTGTGTGTGGGCCTTTTTGCCGACATGCATGTTGGCACACCGTGAGAGCCTGCTGCTGGCAGAGATCACAAGAGGGCACTGGATTCCCTGGAACTGAGTTGTTGGTAGTTGTGAGCCACCACTCGACGGCTGGGATTGGACCCAGGCCCTCTGGAAGAACAGGTACTCTTTAACCAGTTACCCGTCTCCCCAAACCCATGAACCATTTTAAAGGTAAACATGATCCACAGTCTGCCTTTTGAAAGAACTTGTTTATAAAAATAAAATTACAGATTGGGGAAATGCTTACCAAAGGTGTATTTAATCAAAAATAATACTCAGAACGTATGAAGAAATATTGTAACTAAATAATGAAAAACAGACACGCTATCTTTAAAATGAACAAAACATTTGAACAGATACTTTAAAATTTATTCGACTGCTATAATTTCATAAATAGATATTTAACAATATTTGTCACCAGGAAAATCCATATGAGGACACAGTGAAATATGCTATGCACTGACTACCTGAAAGTAAAGCCTGAAGATGCCACTTGCCAAAGAGAGTGTGGAGGAGACACTGGCGCCCTCGCCCGGCACTTGAATCATAAGCACTTCCTCTTCTTTGAAAATGTTTTACAGGGTTGTTATTTTTTCTTTTTCTTTTTTTTTTTCAGATTAAATATTTACTTAACAAATGACCTACAACTCCCACTCTCAGTGTTTTCTCAGATTTAGAAAAAGACAATGTCACAAAGACTTTCACAGATATTTATAGCAACCGAATAAATGACAGCCTAAAGTTATAAACAACACAAATGTTCTTGAATTACTAAATGGATAAGCAAATTGGAGTACATCCATAAAATGAAATGTTACCCAATAATTTAAAAAATAAATAAATAAATAAATAAATAAATAAATAAATAAATAACCTAACCTTGGGCTGAGGAGACAGTCAGTCAGAAAAGAACCTGTTTTAGTCAGGGTCACTATGGCTGTGAAGAAACACCATGTACAAAGCAGCTTGGGGAGGAGAGGGTTTATTTGCTTTACACTTCACATCACTGTTTATCTACGAAGGAAGTCAGGACAGGAACTCACCTAGGCAGGAGCTAATGCAGAGGTTATGGAGGTGGTGAGCTACTTGCTGCCTTGCTCATCACGGCTTGCTCAGCCTGCTTTCTTACAGAACCCAGTACCACCAGCCCAGGGTTGATACCACCCACAATGGGCTGAGCCCATACCCATCCCATCAATCACTAATTAAGAGAATGTCCTGTATCCAGATCTTATGGAGGTATTTTCTCAATTGAGAGTCCCTCCTTTCAGATAACTCTAGCTTGTGTCAAGCGGACGTAACTAGCCAGCACAGGATCTGAGTCCAGAAACCCAGCACCTTTATAAAAACAGTGCACATTGGCATGCATCTGTGATGTCAGTGCTAGGGAGGCAGAGACAGGTTAGATCCCAGGAGCTCATTCGCAAGCCAGCATTGCCTGAATTGGTGATCTTAGACTCTGTTTCAAAACTAAGGTAAAAGAGAGAGAGAAAGGAAAACACTGACACTGCTATCTTGGATTCAATATACGGATATGCACATACACACACACATTTATATGCACAAATCTACACACCCATATAAACATGTATATATCACACATACACACACACGCATGCACACACCAGTATATGAATATACCTTAATATTACAATGGTAAGCTAAGTAGAGTCTACAAGGTCTACGTATAAACTGTATAATTCCATTTTTATGACACTATGGGAAAGCAAATCTATATGAACCAAAGTCAGATCAAAAGCCCGGCGTGGTGGCACATGCCTTTAATCAGGTCAAATTCTGGTGCTAGGAGAATAAGACTCACTGAAAGGTATGTAAAAGATTTACTGGAGGTGAGAAATGAAAATGTATTTTATTTGTCAAAACTCTTTGAGATATGTACTTTGAAAGTCTGGATTTTACTGTATGCAAAAAAAAAAAAAAAAAACCTCCAAGATGCCTTTAAAAGGTAGACATAGTTACACAAAAATATACAACAACCCATTTAGGTTTTAAAAAAAAAAAAAGCTTAAATTGTCCATAGTAAGAAGAGAGAGGAGAAAGAAGAGAAAGAGAAAGGGGAGGGGCTGAAAAAATGAAGCTTGGGGTACAGGGCTTGCTTTGTATCGTGTTATTAATAATCTGTACTTATAGGAGAAAACGGGAGGGGAAATTGAGCTGTGGTGTCGCTATCCTAGCTCAGCAGTCTCGTGGAACACTCTGGGGACACAGTGGCTGTTCAGAAGTGTCTTTTGTCCATCTGAAGAAAAAAAAAAAAACAGGCTTTTGAGTCTCCAGTGAATGAAGCCGGTGATTGCCTTGGCGACACTGTCCCTGATCCTCCGCACTCACATCTGCTTTCTCCTAGGCCTGCAGAGGGCACAGAGCGCATCTTCTGTGTGCTGCGCTGGAACCTACTGAACTACAAGTGTCTGGTTTGTACCATCACAGTGCAACCTGTACATTTCATGATCACGTGCCTTCTTCATGGACAGGTGGGGTCCCCTGGGTTTGTGCAATGTTACCCAGTTGAGATGCCATGGGGGGGAGGGAGGGTGGCGGGGACTGAATCTTCATAAACTCTCAGAGGGTCTCACTAGTTAAAATTTGCGAATAGAAAACATGTATCGCCTCCCCCCGCCCTCCCCCCAATACTTGGTGGTTCCTCTTAGAACAAACGCTGGCTCTTCCGGTGAAGGAAGAGACTGATGCACTCAACTCATTGTCAAATGGCTGGCTAGCCTCCAAGAAGAACAGCGACGACGGCGTACATATAAAGGACTCACTATTCATTTCCCTGATTGGCAGGAACAAACAACCCATGCTATTGGACGCAAGCAGAGCTGTCAGCTTTCTCGCCATAACCACTCAGGTGCACATCTGCTGACGGCTGAGGCTAGCTCTTGTCAAACGGCCAAGGAAGTTTGCCTACCAATTTTGCTGTGTACCTCTTCTATGATGTATGCTCTTTGATGAGTAGTTTGCCGTGTGTGTGTGTGTGTGTGTGTGTGTGTGTGTGTGTGTGTGTGTGTAAAATTTTCAAGCCTCTTCTTCACACAAGGTGCACAGAGAGCTCCTTTGCCCGGCCCTCCATCCTCCCTGCCTTTCACTGTTTGTCTCACACACCCAGCTGCCTTATTTGTGAAGCTCTGTTGGCTGACACGTCTCACAGACAGCCATAGGGATGGAGGGGGGGGGGGGACACTGGCACTAGGGTAGTGGGTGTCATGAGGTCCTGGGGCACTTTGTTTGTTCATGGAGATTGTGTCCATAGGCTCGTCCCCCTGCCTGTATGTAGCACTTTCCCCTGCAATGAGCCTGCCCCGCCTTATAGTTTATAGTTCAGTAAAACAGAACTTAGTTCCAAATGCACAGTTGGTGGCTAGAGCAATGGTTCAGTGGTTAGGAGCACTTGCTCTTGCAGAAAGCTCAGGTTCAATTCCAAACACAGAGAGGGCGGGGGGGGGGGGCGGAGAGAGAGACAGACAGAGACAGAGACAGACAGAGACAGAGACAGACAGAGACAGAGAGAGAGAGAGAGAGAGAGAGAGAGAGAGAGAGAGAGAGAGAGAGAGAGAGAGAGAGAGAATCTCTGTAATGCCAGCTCCAGGGCCTCCTAAGCTCTCCTCTGGCTTTTCCAGGCACCAGGCATGCAAGTACTTCACAGACACACTTGCAGGCAAAACAGCCATAAACATAAAAAAATAAACTAAAAATAATTTTAAAAGGAAGCATAGTTGGAGTTGCTTAGTCCCTCATGATACCAGCTGCTCCATCTGGACCAAAACCCAATTGCACAGCAGAAGTTGTTTTTCAGAAGCCATGTCATTCTCTACAGAGGCCTAGTCTGGCTCCGGAGCCCCAAGGGCCTGCGTTTTGATTCCACCACAGTGGGCTTACCAGAAGCTCTGCCCAGCCTCTGTTTTCCCCCCACCTCTAACATCACAGGGACTTGCCAGATGGCTTGGCCTCAGCAGCAGAGATGCCTCTACTGAAGTCGGGACCCACTGTACAGCTTTTTCTTGCTCTGGACCCTACTCAGTGATGACAGCTTTGGGAATATAACCTGGGTATGGGATGTACTGTCCCCTGTAACCTAGAAATGGATTTTGTTGGGTTTGATTGAAGGCTGCAAGATTCAGTAATATGCTTTTAATTTGAAAGGATACTTTGGCACATCCTGGCTATTGAGTCTCTGAAAATTGTTTCCAATGTAATGTGCCCTTGAGACTTGGTAAAGTTTGTCCTTGGCCTTCAGGCACATAGATGCTTTGCCAAGGTCCCTAGCAGAGCAAGGTCAGAGCATGGTAGGTCAGTCCACTGTTCTGAAGGACAGCCACACAATCCACTCTCCTCAGACCATATTATGTTACATCATCCTTGAAAGAACATAGTAGATTTTCAATAGCCCTAGGAGATATATATACATATATATATATATTTTTTTTTTCACATCCCATGTGAATGTTCACAGATTCTGGGTTTTTCTACAGTTGGAATAACAAGACATTTAGCAAGTCAGTGACATGGTCCATGTTGTGAGACTGTGCTAATTTGCTAGTGATGAGATGTCACATTTGGCTCAGCAGCTGCAAAAGGGGCCATTGTCTGGGGGGGCTTGCTCTAGTCTACTGGAACCCTCTAGGAGCCATCTGGTTTCTTTGGTGGCCAGATTTGCAAATTAAGTGGATGAGGATTATTATGCACTTTCCTTTCCTATTGCTCCTATAATGAAGTCACATAAAGTTGGTGACAAACACAAATGTGTTCTTTTTTTTAGTTCTAGAAGTAGCCGCCTAGAGTGGACCTCGCTGGGCTGACAGCAGTCTTCGCTTCCTCTGGAGATCCTAGAGGAAGAACCATGGCTTTGTCTCCTCTGGCTACTACACATGGTCCATGTTCCTTTGGTTCATTGTCCCTTTCTGTCCTGGAAGCCAGCAGAACTGGCGAAGCCTCATATACTGCTCAAGTCTGACACGCTGATTGATATGAATATTAACACTTTGACCCTGGGCCCAACTCAAACTCATGTGCTTTTTTTTGTTTTTGTTTTTGTTCTGTTTTGTGCTTGAGATGAGGTCATGTGTGGTCCAAGCTGTCCTCAAACTCAGAACGAAGTTGAGGATGACCTGGAGTTGATCATTCTGACCCTACCTTGCGAGTATTGAGACAGAAGCCAGAACCAACAAGCTAAGCCACTCATCTTTCTGTTTTAGAGTTTGCTGCTTAACAACTCGCTACAATCTGACTATGCCCTCCCAAATTTATAGAGCGAAACTTAGTTGCCAGTGCAATAATCTTAAGAGGAAGATGCCTGGCGGTTTCCTCTGAATTAAAACATTCCCTTCAAGAGGAAAGGAAAGGCTCTAGAGAAAGATTCTAAGTCGGTGGTCCTCAAACTTCCTAATGCTGTGACACTTTACTGCAGTTAGTTCATCATGTTATGGTGACCCCCAAACATAAAGTTAGTTCATGACTGTAATTTGCTGCTGTTATGAATCATAATATAAATATCTGATACACAGGATGTCTGATATGTGACATCTATGAAAGAGTTGTCTGCCTTCCAAAGGGGTCGTGACCCACAGGTCGAGAAACCCTGATCTAGAGGGAAACAAAATGGCACAAGACTGAGAGAACAAAGATTTACAAGTTTCTCAGGACCCGTCCCCAGCAGTGCAAAAGGGAGTACACAGCCTCTAGAGGCTCGGCTGAGAGAGGCGCATTCTGGGACAGTCCACCATGAACTGCAGGCCAGCTGTGCCAATAGCTCGGTTCTAGTGCATGTGGGCTTTGGGGGATGTGGTTGCTTTTGAGTCATCCCCGTTCGATTTGAGTAACCCCTCACCCAGATTCTTGATAGTAACCCCAGTGAAAACTCATTGGTGCATCAAGCTGAATATTGGTATAACTGTTGCTGTCTTTCATAGGTTCTCTTTCTGGGAGACACATGGGAAAACAGTTAAGTCCTATTTTCTTTACAACTCCCGTGACTTCAGAACCTATATGAAAAACAAAAGTGGCGCACTCCTGTAATCCCAGCTCTCCGGGAGGCAGAGGCAGACAAGTTTGAAGCCAGCCTGGTCTACAAAGTGAGTCCAGGACAGTCAAGGCTACACAGGGTTTCCCTGTCTCGAAAAACCAAAAAATATAACAACAAAAACAAAAGCTGGGAGTCGGGGTGGGCTGGAGCCATGGCTAGGTGGTTAAGAGCATTGGCTACTCTTCCAGAGGACCAGAGTTCGATCCCCAGAACCCACATAGCAGCTCAGAACCATATGTAAATCCAGTCCTAGGGGGTCTGGTGCTCTTCTGGCTTCTGAGCAGTGCATGCATGTAGTAAACAGACAAACATGTAGCAAAACACCCACATACACAAAATAATATAAGAATAACAAAAGGGAAGAGAAAAGGCTGGTAGAGGTGATACATTCTTGTAACCCCAATGCTGAAGGCGCAGAGGGAAGTAGATCCCTGGGGCTCAATGGCCACCCAACCTTCATTATTTGGTGAGTTCAAGCCATTGGGAAATCTTGTCCCATTAAAAATAAATCAAACACACACACACACACACACACACACACACACACACACACACACACCCCAAAACATATGGGCAGCACGTGAGGAACAACACCTAAGGTTATACTTTGGTCTTCAAACACATCCTCCTGTGTGCACACACACAACATGCACATGAGCGCACACACAAGATAGGTGACAGATATATATATTGATAGATAGAAGATAAATGACAGACAGATAGATGATAGATAGATAGATAGATAGATAGATAGATAGATAGATAGATAGATAAGAAGAAAGGTTGGTTAAGTCTTGCGGTCAGAGCCCTCATGAATGTGATCAGCAATCTTGTAAAGGAAGCTGAAGGGAGCATCTGGGTCATTTTTGCCCGTTCAGCTCTCATGCCACATGACACTTCTGCCTGTCCCCTTCTGCTCCTTGGGAACCCAGCCAGCTGTCACATCTCTTGAGCAGAGAGCGGTCATCACTGAACACCACTCTGTCGGTGTTTGGATCTTGGATCTTCCAGCTCCCAACTGCGAGGGATGAAGTCCCACTGTGTATAAGTGGCCCGGCTTGTAGCGTTTCGCTGGTGCAGCAGGAATGGACTAAGAAAGTTCTTTGGCATGTCACCGAACACAGCTACAAGTTCTAGGACTGACATCTTCAGGACTGTCGCTCTGCCCACCGGAACTCCTCTTTCCTAAGAGAGTAGTCTCTTGGATAACCATGACTCCTCTCAGAGAAGGATTGGGAGAGCAACCGCAACAGTAATTGTCATGAGGTGTCATGGCCATCTTCCCACAGATCCAGTCTTGTTTTCAGCCAGGGGGCTCCTGGTCTAAAAGCTGGTTTGGTCTGGATTCGGACGAAGGACTATTGCTTCTTTATTACAGTGCTCGTTTCCAGCTGTCTGGTCACTCATTCTCAAACTGCTAAGACAGCACAAACTGAGTGTGTTTCACGGGCTTTCATCTGCTGTGCCCGTAGGGTCACCTGTTTTATTAGCCATCTAGATAACCCTCTTTGGGTCAAGTCCCCGTGGCTGCCATTCCAGACTCATTAAGATAATTGCATCCACCTGGCTCCTAGAAGTCAAGCACTGCCACCTGGCCTCTGTTACTCTGGGTTCCTGCGATAGCCTCCCTGGCATCCGTCAGGGCTTGCAGAGCACAGCAGAGCACAGCAGTGAGCACTAGCATATTCTCTGCAGCCTTGGTAGGTGAGGGATACTGGGGTGCTCCTGAGGACCATGATTCTTCAGGGATCTCCTGGACTCATGTGTAAACACTCCTCACAGGGCACACCCCCATGGCCTCTTCCGACTGCGAGTGACTCCGGACAGCCCTGCGCTGTGTTCCACTGTATTCAAGCTCTTAAAGAATGTGCTCGTATACCACTTGGATGACTTTAAGTTAACTTATAAAATAACAAAAGGGGAAAACAACAAGGACATTTTCTTCAGGCCAAGAAATCATAGAATCTTTAAATTTTTTTTTCTAAGCAAAATGAATGACAGGGGGAAAAATTATTCTGGTAATGAGCCAGCCAGATAGCTCAGAGGGAAAACGTGCTTGACACCTAATGTTACAAGCCTGACAACCCAGTTGGATTCCTGGAACCTACAGTAGAAAGTTGGTATTTGTCTGCTGTGTCACATTCATGCATTAACACACAGAAAATTTAATAATAAATTAAAACAAAATGAGTTTTAAAAATAACATTCTGATAAAGATTTATAGCTTTAGAAATAAATTCCTCTTTTAAAGATCCCAAATAGCCACAACTCAGATTTAGACTTTCCACCTTCACTGCAGAAAAGCATTGAACTATTTTCTCTGAACTGATAAAGGAAACTAATTTTGAACCTAAAATTTCATATGAGTGCATATACTCATCAAACCATATGACAGATGAAGGATTTTTATTTAACTGAATACTCTGAATTTTTACTTCTTATTCAGTCTTTTTCAAGATATCCTATGGATTATCAAAAGCATTGATAAAACAGTAAATTGACTGATTAGCATAAAGAAATGTTAATACAAATAAGGCCTGAGAGTCATAAAAATGAAAAAAAAATACAATATAAAAAAGCTTAAACGAATTAAAATTAAGGAACTGACAAATGTTTGAGGTGAAGGATAACATAAGTATCATTATATAATAATGTTATTATATAATGTAGAGCGGTATCAAAACATCACACACTCTACCCCATTAAAAAAAAGTACAATCTAACAAAAAAAAATTTTTAAATAAAAGCTGAAAAAATATTTCAGAAGAATAGGTGATTTTAGGAGAGTAAACACACGGTGAAATATAAAGGAATTTTCATCTAGCAACATGGCTGCTCTGGCAAGGGATCACATGCAAAGACCTCCTAGGTCTACGCGATCCAGCTGGAATGCAGACACACTATGGGTTATGCATGATCTGGCTTGAATGCAGACATGCCCTTAGTACACACATTCCATCCCAAACAATGAAGGGTAAGGTTAGTTTATAGAAGCAGCCATGCTTGAAAGTGACAAATCAGAGGAAGATTTGACAGAATGAAAGCAAGACAGAAAAGAGAGGCTACTTAAGAGCAACACAGGAAGAGAGAAGAAAGTTGTTTGTTTGTTTGTTTGTTTGTTCGTTTTAACCAAGAGTTTATTATCAGGACCGTTTTACAGAGACAGGTTATAGAGAGAAGAAGCTAGACACAGGTAAAAATCAAATGAGCCAGAGAATGAGAAGGAGCCAGAAGATTAAAACATAATGCCAGAATTAGTTTGAGGCCAGGCAGAGCATTTCAGTCAGAAGCCAAGAGAAGCCAGTTTGAATCAGTCACTTTGGAGAAAAGTTTAGGCCAGAGCAGCTGAGTAAACCAGCCAACTAGAGTTCAGAAAGAGCTAGAAATGTTTGGGAACTGGCTCTCCTCACACCCCCTCATCCTAGGAAATAAAAACATTTATACTGAAGATGGTATCATGCTGGAGGAAGCCATGCTGCTCTGACAGGAGGCAAGAGCCTGACCAGGAATGAGCTCCCTCTCAGCCAACCTTCAAGGCCAGACTGTTGAGTGCTCTGTATGAATTGACTAATCCATCGCTGTCTGTTCCTTCAGCAATGGATATATGGACACAGTGTGTGTAAACCACACGTGGAGTCAAGAAAGAAGTTTGTTAAAGACAAAAAAATATATAGAAAAAGAAGGGTGTTAAAGTTATTTTTATAAAACTGTGTCTGTTTCTCAGTTTCTCTCTTAACCAGGCTATCACACAAATAATTGAGACTCATACTACTTTAACAAGCTTTTTACAGCAGAAGAACTGAGCAGTTATCACACTACTCTTAACCCTCTAAGATAAGTTGGTTTCCTCCTAGTGTACATCCCAGAGATACTTGCATTTTGTAGCTTTCCCTGATGCAGCTCCTCCCTGGATGTCACCTGGACCTCTGCCGCAGCTGAATCCCTTACTTCCTTTTCTAACTCCTCCCCCCGCCCCTCATCGTCAGGAAGCCCAGCCCTACTCTCTCTTCTGCTCAGCAATTGGCTGTAAGCTGCATTATTGACATATCAGGGGACAGTTGGAGATCAGAGTTTGCCCAACATTGAGACAGGAGATTCCCAGATGAGGATTGCAACCAGATCTGGGAGGTACAGAAGTCAGTATTTGAGTTACATTTTAACCTGATGCACCCAAAGCATATAAGTATCCCAGACCACCACGAATGAAACTAAGTCACTAAGAGCAAAACACAAGAAATTAAATCAGTGAATACTGGAAAAGGTAACATAAATAAATAAATAAACAGATAAATAAATAAATGTAAAATACACAAAGTACAATCTCTCCTCCACCTTTGGCCAAGACTAAGTGTATAGAAAGCATAAACAGAAACAGTCCGAAGAAAATAAAGATATAAATTAAAGCCCTAGGTTTGATTCCTAGCAGCGGGAAAACAAACACACAAACAAACAAACAAAACAAAAAAAACAATAGATACAAATGGATAGGGTTTCTTTTAAGTAATTACTTCAGTTGTATTTTACATATTAGTTATATCTACTGTAAAATAACCCCCAAAGGTACACAATGAAAAAGTAAATAGATATAACAAGAAAATTCCACTAAGAATTTGCAGTGCTAATAACACAAAACTTAAAAAGACAAAACACTAACCAGATAAAAGGAATTATTTATGCTGATAAACACTATGGTCAAAGATGTATGTATCTAGCTTTGTTGGTCAAGAAAAATAACATGAAAAGATAAAAAGCAAAAAAATAAAAGAGCAAACCACATGGTTTTGAGCAACTTCATCATAATTCTTTTATATATGACTAAAGCAAGTAAAAAGAGGAATAAGCAGGTGATGTTTATTTATTAATTAAGATATGTGCACCTAATATTAAAATTAAACTTGAAACAAATTAAATTCATGTTATCATTCACAATAAGGGCTTCGGGGCTGGAGAGGTGTCTCAGTGGTGAGAGTTTACTGTTCTTACAGGCCTGACTCCAGCTCCCAACACACATATTGGCCAAATAACCACCTCCAGATCCAGGAAACCCAACACCCTCTTCTGGCCTCCTTGGGCACCCAGGTGCATGTGCATACACAGACACACAAACATATACAAATATACACATGAATAAATAAATAATTCTAAAAATATTTATTAGTTGAGTCAAAGTAAAACTAAGAGCCACGACTGAGAAGCTGTGTAAATGTGGAACTGCCTTTGAGAGCAGATGTGTAAACAGAAAAGGAATTCATGACATTTATTACTCTTTATCTTCACTCATATTGCTTTGAGATAGTGTTGTAAGAAGCACTTACGTATTTATAACAGGGTGAACAGGTGATAAGGAAGTGGTAAGTAGGTAGATAGACGATTGGTTGAGCACTGGGACTCAATCCTAAAATAATTACTTCTTTCTTGTTATGTCTACTCTATCTGAAAAAAAAAGTTTGTGATGAGTATCACTCAACCTAAAATTTTATGATCATCATTTGCTTACAATGTCTTTTAAATTTTACTTTAAAAATAACATTCTGAATAAATAAGTATGCACCAAGATTGACTCTGTGAGCTTTAAAAACTTAGTTTGCAAGTCACACAAATTAATAAATGCAGTAATCATAATTTCATGTTCCATGGTTGCAATTACACACACAGAGTCACATAATTTCTATTACAGTATAGTCTTATAATTTGCTTTATTACAGTCACTAATCCCTTACTGTTTAGTGACATCATCAGATTAGGATCGTGGAATAAATTTAATTGTTAATATGTAAGTACCAAAATAATGCACTGTGTACCCAGATGGAGTATCGCTGGTGTTTTCAGGGATCTTCTGGGTGACGAGGAGGACCACTACAGAGAAATAAAACAGAAGGACACTTTTTCATGGAAGGAGTCACACTCTCATCATGGAAACTGTCAACACCATTAGGATTGGTGCTCCTCTCTTGGATTGAGAACATCGGTGTGATTTAGACACAGCACGGCATGTGCTATGAAGAAATTGCCCACCTTAGATATAAATATCACACCATACAGAGAGGTTAAGACATAGCTCACAGGGGTGACACAAAAGCCTCTTCCAGTGACATGGCATGGCCTGGAGATGTGGTTCAGTGGCAGAGCACTTGTGGAACGTGTTCAAAGCCTTGGATTCAATTCCCAGCACTGCATAAAGAGTGGAATAACTAAAAGTTACTTAAAAACCAAGACCCAAGCAATAGCTTATCTTCAGGAAGCTCCTGTCCATGCATAACACCCTCCTCTACTCTTACTGTACAGCTCAAGAGCTTGATACACCATCAGCAGCTTGTCCCGACGAAGCCAGTGAAAATGATGGACAGGTGAAAATGAGATTTCTCCCAAAGCAATAGAAGTACGGAGAAAGCAAAGGGGACACTGGGAGGGAGGTGGACAGTCACTGAAGCAGGAGCAGCTGTGGTGATGGGAGCACACGTGGGAGCACACGTGGGAGCACACGTGGGAGCACACGTGGGAGCACACGTGGTAACTCAGTAATGACCATTGACTGAGTGCAAAATGGCTTTGGGAGAGCACTTAAGAGACTCCTTTGGGGATGAAGGGTTAATTAACTAAGAAAGTTTGACAGGGCTTAGAATGCTTGATAAAAAATCAACAAGAGCTACTGTAGATCATGAAGTGGGAAAAGGAACGTTTTAAATGGTATAATGCTTTTTTTTTTTTAATCCAGGCCCTACTTCCCTATTTTATAATAATTTTTTCAAGTGAAGTGTAATTACATCCCTTTTCTCTCTCCAGCCCTGCCCACGTGCCCTTCCCCTTGCTCTCTTTCAAATTCGTGGCCTCTTTTGTAATTGTTGTTATGCACACATATACAGAAATAGATTATAGATATACATATGTACATACACACATGTTCCTAAATATATAAATACAATTGCTCAGTAGAACTCCCTCTTTTAAAAATGCAGACATTGTATACTTCATATATCACTCTGTGTCTTCCTTTTTAACTTAAATAGCTCAGGTGTGTGTTTTTACCATTGTACACTGCCTTATTTCAATGACACAGTTAATTTTATGAATAAACCTACTTTATATAAAAATAAATAAATAAACTCAGGCCTTACACCCAGCCAGTCACCTCTGGTTACAGGGGGAAGGTTTGGTTCTAGGTGTGGCGATGGAAAGAGAAAAGCAGAGAGCACAAAGTCGGTGCCGTGTGGCTCCTGCTTGCTGCTGCTGCTGCTGCGGCTACTGCTCTCTGCTACCCGGCGCTTCCCTTTTTGAAAGCAAACAAATCTCACAAGGTCAAAAAGTAAAGACTATACAGTGGACAGTGGCTAAATTATTGAGAGCCTGGAATAAAATATAGAAGAATCGATTTCATCCTCAGTTCTCCTGTGAATGTTAACACATGAATGTCCGTGGTTTTGTTGATGTAAAGTTTCTTCTTACATAGACAGAGCTAACATATCTACAATAGACCAATGCCTAGTGAGAACACCTTTGCATGTCATACAGAATAGGGGTGGGCAGTAAACTGTGGTTCCACTGCTCCCTGGGGTGCCTGACATCACTGAGGGCCGAGTATAGAGGGAGGGCACGCTCCCTGGGAGCTTCTCCCTGGGACATCTGGGTACCACCGCTGAGAAGGATGGAGCACTGAGCGGTCTATGCTATGGGATTTCCAGTCTAGCCAGGGGTGTGGGAGAAAATACTTTCTGCAGTTCTCTGAAAACCATGCAGGGGAGAAAGACCCTCTCTGCAATCCAGTGTATTGTGAGACACTGGCAACATGCCAGGTGACAGCGCGGGCTGGGGCGGACCTGACTCAGGCGAATAGGGCAGCTGCTTCGGAAACAGCCTGCGATCCACTGGGGCAGATGAGCACTGTGGGGGCAAGCAGCAGAAAGCGATGGTTGAGGCTCCGCCCAACAAATGGCAGAAGCTTGCTGCCTCGGAGAGCTTCGGAAGCAGCTACCGTGGTGGCCACTGGTGATTGGTGAGTGGCTGTGGTAGTGGAGGGGAGCGCTTCTTTCCCAAGTGTACAGTTTGATAGAAACAGTTAGTCTCAGTCGGGTGTGGTGGCGCACGTCTTTAATCCCAGCACTTGGGAGGCAGAGGCAGGAGGATCGATGTGAGTTCAAGGCCCACCTGGTCTACAAAGTGAGTCCAGGACAGCCAGGGACCTTGTCTTGGGGGGCGGGGGGCGGGGCTGGAGAAGAAAAAAAAAGCCCACAACTGAAAGTAAAATAATCAGTGAGCTAAGTTTAAAGTAGCTTTACCATCTATGCTGTGCAGGCCTCCACTTTCAGGAGGTACCCGGGAAACGTAACCGGAGGCAAATTGAAAAGGAGCATTTCCAACTAGCGTCCTGGTTTCATTCACGGAAATATGCCCTTCTAGAATTGTAACGCACTACAGTTTGCATCTGTTTTGGAGCGCTCTCAAATTTCTTCAATGGACCGTAAAATGTTGATGGAACACGGACAGCATTGTCCACATAGAATACAATAAAGGCAAAAATATCTCAGAATGATTGCTATTACATGTGGACAAGAAAGGAATTCTAATATAAAACCTAATCATACCAAGCTAAGTATTTGTAACTTGTTATAAATCCCAAATGAAGAGGAGAACAAGAGCAAGTGTTGATATTACCAGGCAATCATGCCTTAATGATGTGCACCAACACGGTGGCCATTTGGCAAATGCTACCTTTCATATAGCTCCGTGAAGCAAAGTCTTCCGTTCTAGTCTCCGGGGAGTTTTCTATATCGTTTCTGCACAGCATACTCCATAATACAAAACGGGGTGATCTCGAAGTGTTGTTCATGATCTTCATCCCTACTTTCTTAAAAATGTACTAACCCCCCTGAATATGATGATATTAATATAGCTTTGTTTTTAGGGGGTATCATGTTTTATTTGGTTGATTTTGTTGCTTCTTTTCTAGGCATGGGATCAAACCCAGGGTCTTAACCTGGGTCTTCCAATGAGTTACATTGTCAGCTATAGAAAGAAGGATTTTGGTGAAACATTTAAATATAACTGAATATGTGAGGAAAAGGATAACATTTAGATGAGAAACAAAAAGAAAAGTCTTAAATCAGGAGGAATTTACATTAAAGATAAACGAATAACCACAATGTCAACATATTATGATAAGCTATTTAGTCAGGAAGTTAACTTAAGATGCTGGGCTGGAGAGATGGCTCACTGGTTGGAACGCTGTCTGCTCTCGCAAAGGACTTGGATTGGATTCCCAGCACCCACAAGGCAGCGGGCAACTGTCTGAACTCTAGTTCCAGGGGATCTGATGCCCTCTTCTGGTCTCTACAGGTACTGAATGCATGTAGCTCATAGACATATACACATGAAATTAGATACCTCTCTCTCTCTCTCTCTCTCTCTCTCTCTCTCTCTCTCTCTCTCTCCTTCTCTCTCTCTCTCTCTCTCTCTCTCTCTCTCTCTCTCTCTCTCTCTCTCTCTCTCTCTCTCTCTCTCTCTCTCTCTCTCTCTCTCTGTGTGTGTGTGTGTGTGCATGTGCATGCATGCAGGTGTGTACGTGGTGTTCAGAAATCTCGGTTGCTCTCCACCTTATCTTTTTAATATTTTTAATTAAAGCAGAATTGTATCACTCCAGCCATTCCCAGCTATCCTTTATTAAACCCCCATCTATGTTACCCCAATTTGACAGCTTCTTTTTCTTTTATTATATTTGTTACATATATCTATAGGTATGTATGTGAATACATACATATATATACAGATATATGAATTGCTGAGTCAATATTGATATTTTTTAAGCACTACATGTCTATATTTTACAGGCAACAATTTTGTGAAATGCCTTCTTGGTTTCATTCTCTATACTTCTTTATGCCAAAGAGCGAGTGTGTAGTTCAGTGAGCCTTCTCAGATCTGAGCTCTTCTATCAGCAGCCAAATAAGAAGTGAGAATCATGTTTACACAGTGGAATACTACTCAGCTGTCAAAAACAAATCATGAATTTTTCAGGCTATTGGTCCCCCCAGAGTATATTTTTCATGTTTCAACTTCAAATTTAAATATACATTCTATTTCCTATGTTCATATTTCCTTTCATATCTCTGAGTATATTGATAATATCTTACGTTGTGACTTCTGTCCAGAAATTCCATTGTCTTTATCATTTCCTATTTTCACATTGATTAATTTTTCTTTATGATGTGAGCCACCTTTCATTTCTTCATAAGTGTGATTTATTTTGATTGGATTTGAGGCACTAAACACTATGTAACTAAATTTACAGCCCCACCCCCACCCCCTGATTTAGTGTTGAACTTTGTTCTACATCTTATTGAGTTATTAGGTAATGAGAGTTGTTAAACGCGCATCACCTGGATCTTTCTGGGGCTTGTCATTGTTAGCATGGGTCTAGAGGGCCTTCATATTATGGCTACTTTAACCAACATCTAATGCATGGCTCTAATGCATCTTGTGTGAGTACCTGATGGATTCCCCTGGGTGAGTAGGACTGTCTTTCTCTTTTATCTACCCTTCGACACAACATATCACTACATTAAGGAAGTGCACCTTTGGGTGTATCTATGAAAACATTTCCATAGAGGTTTCACTGAGGAGGGAAGGCCCATGCCATGGGGTAGGGTCCCATCCTGAAGAAAAAGAGAATAAAAAAAAAAAACCATGACCCAGGCACTGGCATTTTCCCTTGCCATGCTTCCATTTTGGCATCAAAGACCAAGCTGTTCCCACCACCTGCTGCCCTGTGTTCCTCTGTGAGCCAAAATACCGCCCCCAGCTGCTTTGGCTCATATATTTCATCACAGCAATGAGAATAATAAGTTATATACTATGTAACCCAGGCTGGCCTCAAATTTGCAATGTTTCTGCCTCGGTCTTTCAAGTTTTGAGATTTTTATACACATTACCGTCACACACATCCACACATCTAAGCATCAAGGCTTCTCCATTTAGACAACATGAGTTCCAGTGCCTCCCAGGTGGATGTTAAATCTGCATGCTCTTGTGTCCATCACATCCTTCCAACTCTGCATTTGCCCTCAAGGAGGCATTGTCCATGAAGGGTTGACTATTGACTATCCTCCGGCTAACTCAAGGAGAACCTGTTCGCATTTGTAGGGACTTTGGTGAAGTAGCTTTGTTTTCTCTACTTATCCTGCTACAGGTTCTAGACACCTCAGTTGCCTCCAGCTCTTGGCTTCAGGCAGATCACAGCTCTCCCTGGACTCCCTAGTGCATCTAAGTATACGTAAAGCTCTAAAAAAAAAAAGGCTCCCAAGTGGAAACTCCTGGTGATTACAGGCGCCCTTTGTCTGGCTCCTCCTCTTGGGTCTACATTGTTGTACGATGTCTAACTACATTTCCATGTGTTCGTTGAGAGCTTAGCCATTTGAGCGGGAATGTATGGCTCTCCCTTACTCCCCCTAAGTCCAGAAAGGAAGCCTACATGACACGTTATAAAGAAAAGCTCCTGGTATTAAATTTTAATGTAACTAAGTTCTTTCGTTAGTGATCCTTTGGGTTTCATATTTTTATTAATGTTTATTTTGTAGTTTGCATTCCATGCGGTTTGCTAGTTACTTTGGTGACTCCTCTAGATATTATACCCATTTAGAACCTACCATTGCCTTTTTCTGCCCCGAAATGCCTCTGCTTATCTCACTTCGACCCATCTTAAGCTCCTCTGGGTAGAATTAGACCATTTTTAATACTCCGCTCTTGAATCACAATGATAGTTTCATGGTCTTCTCTTAGGAAATGGCCCACAAGGGAGGTTGACTTTTGTTAATCTTTAGAGTATCACCCTAGAGCCATGGGAGATCTTTCATAACATCCATCACAATCCCCTCAGTTTACTCCTAGGGAGATCGTGGGCCTCAGCTCACATTAGCAGCCCCTGCTTGGCAGGATTAGATGCCATATTTCTCCGTCTATATTTGGTTTTGTTGCTTTTTTTTTTCTTGGTATGCTTATTTTGCTTCACATTGATGTCCTCATCAGAAATGGCAATTAAAAAAAATCATTATTTTTCAAAAATAGAATTCAGAGGTGGGGGGGCAAAGTCACCAGAAGAACACGGCCCACTGAATCAACTAAGCGGGGTGCATGGGGTCTGCACGGGCCTGCACCAGGTCCTCTGCATATATGTTGTGGGGGTCACCTTGGTGCTTTTGTGGAACTCTGTTTTAGTTAAGGTTTCTATTGCTGCAATGAAACACCATGACCAAAAACCAAGTTGGGGAGGGAAGGGTTAATTGGCTTACACCACTACATTACAATTCATCACTGAAGGAACTCAGGACAGGGACTCAAGCAGGGCAGGAACCTGGAAGCAGGAGCTGATGCAGAGGCCATGGAGGGATGCAGCTTGCTGGCTTGTTTCCCATAGCTTGCTCAGCCTGCTCTCTTATAGGACCCAAGACCACCTGCCAAGGGATGGCACCACCCACAGTGGGCTGGCTCCTCCCCCATTGATCACTAATTGAGAAAACGCCTTACAGCTGGATCTCATGGAGCCATTTCCTCAGCTGAGGCTCCTTCCTCTCTGGTGATTCTAGCTTGTGTGAAGTTGACACACAAAACCAGCCAGTACAGACTCCTAGCTGTGGGAGTGCATGTGTCTCTGACTCTTTTGCCTGCTCTTGGGACTCTTTCCCTCCTATTGGGTTGCCAGGTCCAGCTTCCGTGTGAGGGCTTTTGCCTTGTCTTGTTGTGTTTCGTTTTGTCCTGTTTGATTATTACCTCGTGAAGGCCTGTTCTTTCTTGATGGGAGACAAAGGGGGCAGTGGATGGGGGAGAGGGGAGGCATGAGGGAATTGGGAGGAGTGATGGAAGGGAAACTACTTGGGATATGTTGTGTGATAAAAGAGTCTATTTTCTACGATACCAATTATATAATTGATATATATCATATGTGTATGTACATATATATATATATATATACACACATACATAGAATCTTTCCAATTTACTTTATTTTCGTAATGAGATTAAGGACAACGGCAAGCCAACATGGTGGCATATACCTGTAATCGCTACTCTCTACATCAAGAGCTGAAGCACGGGGATCATGACCTAAAGGCCATGCTGGAGAACTCAGAGAGACTGTGCATCAAACGTAAATGCCCTTCCCCAATACTTTTCATCCTTTGCAAAGTTTTTATTGCTGCTAAAACTTTTTTGTTTGTTTCATAAATCAAAGCCTCATTTCAGCTAAAGCATAATACTCCCCCTGCTGGATAGAAAAATAAGTACAGGTAGTAAAAGAGGAAGAACCCTGCCTGATGCCTAGGTGGTGAAGAAGAAAGCACAAAGGCAGTTGGGGGAGGCAGGAGCAGTAATTCACGGTTGTGATCCCAGCATTTGGGATCTTGAGGCTAGAGAAATGGCACAGTTTGAGGTCAACCTGGACTACCCAGTAAGACTATTTCAGAAAAGAAGAAACTAATAAACAAACAAAATGAAAGTGGGGTAACCAGGCAGAACACAGAAAATATCTAGGATACACTATGGAAATTACCATTTAAGTAAGACAAAAAGTCTTTCCTGTCCTTCTATGATAGGTATTTGGCTCTAGGTCAAAACCAAAACTACCCATAATGCCCAAGACTTGGGGAACATCATGGTAGAAGGACAGAAGGGGCAGGAGGAACGCAACAGCTGGCAGATGAGAAGAAGAGAAGTGAGCTTCTGATTTCTAAACATGACGCAGCTATTGCACACAGTCGAATGGCAACCGTGGTTGCTTGAATAAGACCCCCAGGAGACCAAACCAGTTAAAATTTCCAGCACAACAAATGAACTCAGAGACCGTGTCGCACATGTAAAGACCTGCGCAGGTTCAAGCCAGATGCGTCCCAGCCCTAAGAGAGGGAAGTGGACACAGTGTCTCACTCCTAACAAGAAGTTATCTGTGGCTGATAACCACTGGCAAAGGGAAAAGAGGTTTTCTACAATGGAGTGTCACTAGGTATCCACCATGCTCCATGGCAGGTCCTGTGCCCAGTCAGGAGTCCTGGCCAACACAAAAGAAACTTAATGGTATTTTTGTCAAATTTCCATTTGGCTTTTTTTTTTTTTTTTTGGTCTTATTGGTCCTTTGCTTCTTTGTTTTGACTTTTGCATTGTAGCTTTTTCTTTTTGTTTTTTCTTCTGTGGGGCTTGGGAAGAAGTAGAAAAACATGAATGAATATATTGTATTAAAAAATTTTTTTTTCAAAACAATTTCCAGCACAGAACTGGGAGGGGCTCCTGAAGCCTTCCTCTTACTGGGAAGCTATTGGGAGTTGATGGCTGCTGGGGATGGGAGGGCTCACTTTTCTTTGAGGGAGTGTCCACTGACAGGTTATGCAGGCCCACTGGAAGACCCCCACAAACTGATGCACATGGAGGTAGCACTAATTGGACTCTGGGTTGCTTTAGAAGAAGGAGGAGGAGGAGAAAGAGGAGGAGGAAGAAGAAGAAGAAGAAGAAGAAAAAGAAAAAGAAGAAGAAAAAGAAGAAGAAGAAGAAGAAGAAGAAGAAGAAGAAGAAGAAGAAGGAGAAGAAGAAGAAGAAGAAGAAGAAGAAGAAGAAGAAGAAGAAGAAGAAGAAGGAGAAGAAGAAGAAGAAGAAGAAGAAGAAGAAGAAGAAGAAGAAGAAGGAGAAGAAGAAGAAGAAGAAGAAGAAGAAGAAGAAGAAGAAGAAGAAGAAGAAGGTCATGAAGTTGAGAGGGAGATTTGTTGGAGAAAGAGGCCAAAGGAATTGGAGGAGTGTGGTGGGATGAGTATTAAGATACACTGTACTCATCTATGAGATTTTCAGAGAATCAGTTAAACTTCCTTGTGACAAGGCGGGTGGTGTAGCTCAGTAGCAGAGCTCTTACAGAGCTGGGTTTGATCAACAGCACTGAGAGAAAGGGAAGGAGGGAGGCAAGGGGGGAAAAAAAGAAGTGTAAAATATGGTCAGACATGTGACACCTGTAGCCTTCTCAGAAGCTAAAACTTAGAACGTGGTTCAATGTTGCAGCGTGGGGAAGAACAATTTATGAAGAAAATGAGGTTTGTGTGCCAAAGGCCTCTCAGCGTTACTATGTTACATGTCCATGAACCACTCACTCCGAATCAGGACCTGGCCCTGGTCCTGACGTCTCCCATCTTGCACCTGCAGTCCATTTGCCTCCTCTTTGGGTGTTAGCATAGGTGCACATGCTCGCAAGGCTGCATTTTTCCTTAGCTTAAGCCATTTTCAAGTCACGCTAAGGAGAAGAGCTCCACAAGAATTGAAAGTGTTCTGCCTTCTGTTTGGTTAATAATTGGTTTCTAAACATCAGCAACAGGCAGGGTGCCTCACATACAAATCGTGAACATCTTGGAGGTAATGTCCCCGTTAACAAGATATAAAAGTGGAGCTCGCCAGTTTACAAGGTCATATGGAAAAGAATAAATACTTTATTAAGGTTCCCAGAATTGCTTATTGACTGTCTCTCCCCTCCTCTGCCTATAATTACGTGGCTTCACTAATAAAATAAATCAAGTGTTACACATCCATTTATAGTCTGACGCCCCAAATTTACTTAGCTCACTCTGAAAGCAAAGATATAGTCCCTGATCTTGTTTGGTTACTATCTAACTAGACTTTATGAGTTAGAACGGGCAAAGAACATTTTTAGAATTACAGATGGTATCAAATAACATCGAGCAGGGCTTGTCCACCAGTCGCTGCGCTAAACACTTCTATTTTATCTTAGGCAATTGTCACAGCTACCCCATGAGATGGGTACTGTTGTTGTTATTATTATTACCCTATTTCTGTAATGAGAAAACAGACAGGGAGGGGGAAAATAACCTGTCCAACATTGCAGAGCTGGTAACTGGCGGGGACCTGGCCTCAGCCTGCATGATTTAAACCATGTGCCTCTTACAACCGTACTTTCAGCAGGAATCAAAGGGCTGGTCCGTAGACAAACTCCTGTCTGGCTCTTTAGATGGTTGGAAGTCTCTAGACGGCTTTTAAAAGACCGAGATGGGTTCTTATCTAGATACAACAGGAAACAGATAACGTAGTCCAATCAATAGCAGACAGGGTTGTGTTTAGTTCCCTAAATATTGATTACTATTCACACTTTCATATGTGAGTGGGTGGGTGTGAATGTATGTGTGTGAGTGGTGTGTGCAGTGTGTGTGGTGTGTATGAGAGAGTGTGCGCGGGTGTGTGAGTGAATGTATGTGTGAGTGTGTACAGGTGTATTGAATGTGTGTGTGAGTGTGTGCAGGTGTGTATGAATGTATGCGTGTATGCGTATGTGTGTGTGTGTGTGAGCAGTGTGTGCAGTGTGTATGAGAGAGTTGTGCAGGTGTGTGAATGTGTGAGTGTGTGTGTGTGTTATTGTGTATGCAGGTATGTAAGTATGTGCGTGCAGTGTGTGTGTGTGTGTGAGCGTGTGTGTGCGCGCGCGCGTGTGTGTGTGTGTGTGTGTGTGTGTGTGTGTGTGTGTGTGTGTGTGTAGGCCAGAGATTGGCCTCAGGTGTTATTGCTCTCTACATTATTTCTGAGTTGGACTCTCTCACTGAACCTGGAGTCTCCTGATTTCACTAAGCTAGCTGGCCAATGAAGGGCCACAGGCCTGCCTGTCTCTCCCCCCACAACACGGCAGTTACAGGTCTATGCCGATGCACACGATTTTACTGTGGGTGCTAATTAGTCAAACTCAGGTATGGTAAAGACTTCACTGAGTGAGCGATCTCTCCAGCCCTCTCATAGACTTTTTTTTCTTATATGAAAGAAGGCACAGATGAAGGCAAAGAGCAGAGAGTGGTGGTATTTAGAAGAAGCCATGGATTGTAGAACAGCTGACTCCTCACTGCTTGCTGTGTGTGTATAAAGGCCTGAGTTCAAATCGTCAACATCTCTGTTAAAAAGCTGGACATGGCTGTGGGGACGGGTATCCCTGGACTTACGGGTTGGAAACAGGCAGATCCTAGGAAGGCTGTGACCAGCCAGCGTAGCTGAAGTGGCTTGAGTTTTGAGTTGAGTGAGAAACCCTGTTTCAATGGAACAGGTTGGGGAGCAATGGTGAAAGACACCAGATACCCTCCTCTGGCCTCCATGTATGTGCTTATATGTGTGATCTATCAGGTACACATGCACACACAGAACATAAGTACATATTACCTACAGCATCAAAAGTAAGTATGTGAGTCTTAAAAGTCATAAAACCTTCTCATTTAATTTTTAAAGCAATTTTGGGAGAAACTTTAATATTTTTATATATTTTACTTAAAATTACTTTGTATGCTTACTAATTGAAATATATTACAGTGTCTAACACTTGAGATAACTGGCTTAAGGAGTTACGGAGTGTCACTCAAGCAAGCATGGTATTTAGACACCTGAAATCATGGGTTCTAAGCCTGATCCCCTAATAAAGGTCTGGAGGGTCTTGAATAAGTCACTTATAATATGGGTGGTAATGACAACGTGACTTGGGGTGCTGTTTAGATAAGACAGTTAGCGTGGAAGGCCTCAAGCCCGGAGTTCCCAGTTGTAAGAGAGAAGGTGTGGTGTGTGGTGCTTGCTCTGAGGGGACCGTTCTTTCATGTCCTTCTTGTGATTTCTCTTACTGTTTCATAATTCTGGAAAGACACTCGTGAGGTAGAGAACAGACAGTAGTGAACTGGAGAGCGAGTTCCATGCTTAGCAATGCCTTTGACCTGCAGGCCCAGGGCCACCAGACCACACAGCCATGTCCTGCTGTTTACAGAGATGTTGACGATTTGATCTCGGGTCCTTATACACACACAGCAAGCAGTGAGCCTGTCCTACACTCCATGGCTTCCTCCCAATACCACCACGCTCTGCTCTTTGCTTTCAACCATGCCTTCTTTCATATGTGTTGGGTGCTGTAATATATTGTAATTAGTAAATGTATAAAGTAGTTTCAAGTAAAATAAATAAAAATACTAAATTTTCTTCCAAAATTGCTTTTTTGGTTTTTCAAGACAGGGTTTCTCTGGGTAGCCTTGGCTGTCATGGATTCCCTTTGTAGACCGGACTGGCCTTGAACTCATAGTGATCTGCCTGCCTCTGCCTCCCAAATGCTGAGATTAAAGGCGTGAGCCACCACATCTGGCTCCAAAATTGCTTTTAAAAATTAAACTGGAGAAAGTTTTATGACTTTTAAGAATCACATACTTATTTTTATCATGTAGGTAATATATACTATATGTTGTATGTATACATGTGTGCCTGGTACAGCATACATATGTGCACACACATATGGAGGCCAGAGGAGGAGGTTCTGCATCAGGCACTTGCCGGTCACCTGTAATTCCAGTTCTGGGGGCCCAGCGCCCTCTTCTGGCTTCCATGGTCACTTGCATGTACATACATACACATACACAGAGACACAATAATAATTCATACAATTCCTCAATTTAAAAAAATAAAGAGTGTTCAGTAAATACTAGAGGAAAACAGGAAATTTGCTTTGGAGCTACATAAACAAGATAAATGCCAAAGCAAAGGCAATATTAAAAAAAAATAAAATGTTCTTAGTATTAGGGGCTAGAAGTAAACTTTTACTAGAGTTTGAATTTATCGTAGAGACATTTGTAAGTCTTGACTGAGCTACTTAAACTGTTTTCTCAAGTATTAATGTTGAAAAATTAATATCTATTTTCAGAATCAAGGGAAAGGAACACAAATATAAGTGGGCTTAAAACACGCCAGAAATAGTAGGAACCAAATAACTGCAGGCTGAGACATCCAAAAATGCGTAAAGCACGATTTTACCCATAACTGGAGAGAACAACACTTGCAATGACCTCATTTGTAGATGCCGACACAAGTCTCAGAGTGACAGAACCATCCTGACGAGTATTGATGAAGATGTTTTGCCAGTTAAACTCACTTCAGGCATGACGTCTCAGACCTGTAACCCCAACAGGAAGTAGAGGTAGGACAATATTAGCAGTTCAAGGTTAGCCTTGGCTACAGAGAGGATTCAAGGCCAGCCTGGCCTACATGAAACACTGTCTCAAAAAAAAAAAAAAAAAGAGAAGGGAAGGAAAGAAGAAAGAAAGGAAGAAAGAAAGAAAAGAACAACACAAAAACAAAACCTTCAGATTAAACACAATGCCAAAAGCACTTTTATGGTATAAAATTTTCACTGATGAAGGAGCTACAATCCAGCCAACCTCTGTATTTTAACTATAAACCCAGGACAGTGTCTGTTGCTGCCAGAATTATATCTCTCTTCCCCTAACTGCTTTCAAGTGTGGATGGCATCGGCTCTGCCTTATTCATCTGGGAACTCATCTCTGCTGGTACTTTCTGTTGCCTCTTTGTTCTTTCTTTAGCAAAGTAAGATGGTTTACCTCCACGTTTAATATAACGGAATGGACTCGTGGCTCTCAAGTAAGCACATTAAAAAATATACCCATGGCCTTCTGGGAATATCCGACGCTGGTCATTAAGTAGTCATCCTGCCGCTCACGGTGTCCAGAAATAGCACTTTGTATCTTATTACCTGAAGGGATTAAAGCAGAGCTGTAGATCAGAACATAGTTCTGGGATGGAGTTGGAAGGCTTCTGTAGTTTTAAATAACCTAAAACTCCCTGCAACACAGCTAAGAGGGATCAAAGTTTTGGTGCAGCGACTTTGAATATCAGGTGGATTGCCCCAGCTGGGTCAGCTTGATTACTTTTCTGTAGCTTGATTGTTTCTCTGTATCACTTTGTGCCATTAACAGAGAAATTAATCTTTGGGGTCCTAATGGCTCAGCATTTTCAATTATTCATCTCAGCTGAGGAATTTTTTTTTTATTTTAAGAAAAGCTCAGTGTTCTCTGTTACGATAAGCCTATCGGCAGACACCGATACCCGCCCGAGCTACCACCCTTAAGAAACATCTTTTGCACAGAAAAATTTTCTGTGGATTAAAAAAGAAATCTCTTTTACTGCTTATTTCCTGACTTGTCAAAATTCATAAGCAGCCTAAAGCATAAAAATTGTTTATTAAGCATCTTTAGCATTTTTTTTCCCCTTAAGAGATTTTCAGACGGAAAAGGATAGGCACACGGAGAAAGTATGAAAGGGTAAACCCACAGTCCTCAGTCCGTCCATGCGAGGCTGGTGCCAGCAAAGCCCCGGACTTCAGCCTCTGCCATCAAAGGATCATTTGATGGCAGCCTATACATGTCTTCCTATAGACTTGTAAGATATATTTTTATTTGACATTTGTTTATGAGGCCCACTAGAGCATTTCAATACTGTATACCTATAATATTAGGTCAAGGTAATTGGTGTATTTGTTACATCAGACAGTTACTATTTCTTTGTTCTGGATAGACTGCGGATCCTCCCTCCTAACTGTTTCTGAAAGGTTCAACTCATTACTGTCAACCGTAGCTAATCTACTCTGCTACAGAATGCTAGAAACGACCCTCCCATCCAGTTCTCTGCCGGGCTCAGTAATCACCCTCCTCACTACCCCTCCCATGCTACGTACTTTCAGTCACGTGTCATTACTTGTAATACAATGTAAATGTAATGCAAACACTTATTATACTGTACTATTTAGGAAACAACAATACACAATCACAAATCTTTTTTTAAAGTATTCAACTTGTTGGCAAAACATATATATATGTGTGTGTGTAAGTGACAGAAGCTGAGCGCCTACTGATGGGCTGGCTCCATAGTCTCCTTAAGACTAGTCCTACTGGTCTTGTCACCTCAAATACTCTACACTGACACACAGCCCTAAATTGTTCCTGGGTATGCCTTGGGAGATACCTTAAACTTGTCCAGCTGGAGAGCAGGATCCGAGAAAAACCTTGGCCCGACCATTGCCTTCCCGGGACCAGCCTGAGCCATCCTTGTGTTATTAAATTACTCCTCCTGCTAATTGTCATCCTACTTTGATGAGAAGACAAGGTCCTGTGACTCCATTGGCCCTATTGACATCTTGTACCAAAGGGACTGTTCGTGTGTAAATGAAGTTTTGGAGGTAATGTCACTGGATGCAGCTCCAGGGACATCAATAACATCCTGTTGACTTTGGCAAGGCTGGGGGGGGGGGCTCTTTCTCCTTCACTCCACTGCATTTGCAGTTTTCATTTGTTTATATAAAGATTTTTATGTGTATGGATGTTTTGCCTGCATGTATGTGTGTGTGCTACATGCACACCTGGTACCCGTGGAGAAAAGCTCATCAGATCCCCCAGAGCTGGAAATAATTTCAAGGTATCTTTGGGTATTGACCATTTTGAGCCTCTTTGTGAATGCTGGGGACTAAACCACATTTCTCTGCAAGATCAGCACGTGTGATAGCTCTTGAGCCATGTCTCCAGCGCCTGCGGACCTCCGTCAGGGACATGGACAGTTACTTGGTGGAGATTGAAAACTCCCTTACGCTGTTTGTTAATTCAAGACATATGTGCCTTCTAAAGAGTATGACGCTAAAACAAGACCCTTCAAAACAGCCAACAGCCTAGTTTTAAAACGCCTCTGTGTTGTGATGAGTATATGTTGAAAGTGTAAAAATCTTCAGACTATATTAAGGAAAAGACTCTGCTAACCAGTATGTGAAATTTCTCATTTAAAAAGTCCCATTTCTGCAGCCCTGCCCAGTTTCCTCACAGGCTGCAGTTATGTGAGGATAATCTAGTTATAACTCATTTGCACAGTGAGCACGACGGCCAGGAAGTCAATCTACAGAGATCTGTCTTAATTCCAGGCCCAGGAAAACATGAGGGGCCGGGACTGCTGTCTTTTCCTGGTGGTACAGCTTGACGTTTGCACTATAAGGCCGGTCCTCCTTCCGGTCCATATGAAATGACAGCTCTCCACACAGGCTTTCCCTAACTCTCCTCTCTAGAGCATCATGTCACATCAGTTTTTATCCCATCCCCACAGCTCCTTCATGCAGAGCCTGCATCAAGACGCGCGGGTATGCTGAGATGTTTATTGGCTGTCTTAGCCTATTAGAGTGCAAGCTCCTGGAAGGGAGTCAGCTGTCATCTTCTGCATTCCTCTGTCCTCAGGGCCATTTCTGAGAGGGTTAAGTGAGTTCATATTTGCATGTTATTCAGTGAGTGCAAAAGAGAAGATGTCCTGCTTCCTGCCCCCTGCATTTGATGTGGACCACTGTATAAACTCATCCTTTACAGCTTCCTTCTTCTGGAATACAATAAGCTTGCTTCCTTCTTCCCAAAGCCTTGGAGCTGTCTGAGGTTTTTCTATTTTTGATTTTTATGTATGTCAGTGTGCGTGCAAGTCTGTGTGTAGGTGCATGTACACACAGAGAAGGCAGAGGTAGACATCAGGGGCCTTCCTCAGCCTCACCGGAATGGTTCAGACAGGGTCTCTTCACTGACCGTGGAGTTGTTTCCCCAGGACCAGAGCTATAGGTCTAAGTGACTGCTTTCTCCAGCTTCTTTCTTTCCCCCCACTATCCTTCCCATGTTGTTGTCAGTTCTGGGAATCCAACTCAGGCACTCGGGCTTATGTGACAGACATATCATAAATGATACCATCTCTTAATCCATGATTTAGGCATATGATCTGCTCGCCCCCCGCCCCTTACTAACAGTTAGTACCTGTTCATTTGTAAGAGAAGCTACGCTATATGGAAATAAAATTGGAGCCTGGTGACATAGCTCAATGGTTGACTGCTTGCCTACTATGTGTGATGCCCTATTTGCAATACTCAGCATTTATGCGTGTCACACACACACACACACACACACACACACACACACACACACAAACTCGGGAGGGGGGGGAATGGTAGGGGTGGAGCATGTTCCTTGCCTGGCATGGATCGGGCAATAGGCCGATTCCTATTGCTTTAAAAAATTGAAAAGAAAAAAAAAATTAGTTGGCGTGATCAGCCACTCCAGTGTATGCAACATGGGAGAGGAGGCAAGAGAGGAATTTCGAGGGCTAATCTGAGAAAAGACGAGAGTGAGTTGCTTCCTTTACATTTCACCTTTGACACAATAGTTAACATTAACAATTTAATCTACTTCCTCCCAGTATTTTATGTATATCACGCATAGGTGAGATTTTTTTTATCATATAGATACTTTATTTTTAATTTTTGAGATTTTTATTTATTTAAAATTATTTTGTGGGTTTATTTTAAATTATTTTATGTATGCATATGTGTGTGTGTGTGTGTGTGTGTGTGTGTGTGTGTGTGTGTGTGTGTCTGAGTGTATGACCACCATATGTGTGCATGTGCCCACAGAGACCAAAAGAGGGCGCACTTAACCACTAAACCAGAAGAGAGTGCCCATCTCTGGAATTGGAGTTACTGGTTACTGACGGTTGTAAGCTTCCATGTGGGTGTTAGGAACCAATCCCAGGTCCTCTGAAGGATGCCCAGTGTTTGTAACTGCTGAACCAACTCTCATGCCCCAATTAGTCCCAACAAATAGATAATATTAAGTTCAGTCTTCTCGGATTTTATTTCATGACCATTTGCAATATGATTGAAGTAACATTTCGCATCGCTTTAAAAGTCGCTTCATGTTCTACATTCTACCTCCAATGTAACGTGATACCCTATGCCCTGGGACCAGACTGCGGGGTCCAGTTCCACTTTACCGTAGGCACTTTGTCTTTTTTGTGCCTTAGTCTCCATTTCTCTGATATAAGGAATCAAGAAAGTATGCTGTATATATAAATAAGTCTGTTCTTTTAAAATGTACATTTTACAATATTGTTGTGACAATTAACTGGGGACACACATGAATGTTACTAGCACTGTCTATTGATTTCTCCTGATGGCCGTGTTGTGTGATAGGACATCTGCAATCTAACCCTTGACAGATGGTGCTTTGTCCTTCCCTTATCTTTCAGGACATTTGCTACAAAAAAAAAAAATATTTCCACCTTTCAGGAAGACCCAACCAATACAAAGATTTTGTAGATTTGACATGAGGCTGTGTGTGGTGGGAGACGGTGCGGAGGAGGGGGGGTCATTGCATCATTTTAATTGTAGGTCTTTGCTTACAGATGAGGATGCTCATTCATTTCATGTTTATATTAGTGTCTGAAACAGGCTCCCTTGTGAACTCGTGTTCTCTGAGCATTTTCCTACAGGGGTCTTAATGCTTTCCTTCTGCATTTGTATCAGCCCTTTACATAGTAAAGATATTAGCCTATTGGGCTTAGCAGGGCTTTCATGTTCAGCAAGTTTGTACTGTTGCATAAGCAGATGATGATGAAACAGTTAAAAATGTTTGTCTCTGCTCGGATGCCAAGGGGACACAGTCTCTTCCAGAGACCAGTCACTGTGAGTCTCTCTTTATTTGTTAAAAGTTTATATGTAGTCCCTTGTAATAAATATCCACATATCATAAGCTGGAAATCTAAATTGATTTTCTTCCCTTACCACATCTCTCCAGACCATTTAGTGGCCAATCTTAACCTCTCTGATTGATTTGTCATGTCTTCTAATATCATCCATTAAAATTTTATAGAAGCTGGGTTCTCTTCCTGTTCTCTGAATCTGTCTTTTTGCTGTACTTTGTACTTGCTAAATTACTGTAGTTTTATTATCTGTTTTAATCTTTGCTGTGTTGAGTCTCAATCAATAAACTTTCTAGTCTTCTGTACTTCCCCCCCACCAAAAAAAATGCAGTTATGGCAATTTAGATTGTGCCTATGTAGGGTCACTTTATCTTTCCTTGCTGTCCCAAGATTAGAAATGCATTCTTGCAGAGATGAGTGGAGATAGCAGTGCAGAGACTCTCATAAAGTTTCTCCGTAAAGGGAAGAGCTAATTTGTAATGCAGAGCAGCTTGAGACACCACGCAAGTGTGATTACAACGCCCTCTCTGGCCTGCAGAGGAGCCTGCCAGCTTTGTCTTATCTCGTGGTGCAGAGCAACCTGAGAGTCTGTGATGGAGGATGTAATGGTAGCATTCCATAACCTCGGAGTGGTGTGTTCCTTATGGCGGTGTGAAGCAATATTTTATAGTGAATTCTGCGGCCAGAGGCTCTACCTATTCTCAGGGGAAGATAGTGGTCACGTGAACAGAAAAGTGTATGGGAAGAGCATCATGAACAAAGACTTGTTTGGTCACCTCTGTTGCCTCCGAGACCATGTTTTCCAATAACTCTAGCCAACGTGAGCTCTGGACAGGGGAGGCAGAAGGTGGAAATGACAGCCTGGGGTGTAGGCAGTACAATGCCAGCTAGCAACTGTGCAAGATTTCCTACTTGGTCACGGCCAGAATAAATACTACTAAGGAAGAAAAAGAGGTGCAAGAGATTGAAAGACCTTCAGAATTCCTTTCTAACAGTGCCCTCTTTGGCTATCTGCAACTGTGTTTCAGCTCCCACCATTTCACTTAGGGTATAATTAAGGCTCTGTGCTGTAATTGAGATCAGCTGCAACTGGGATCTTCTTCTTCTTCTTCTTCTTCTTCTTCTTCTTCTTCTTCTTCTTCTTCTTCTTCTTCTTCTTCTTCTTCTTCTTCTCCTCCTCCTCCTCCTCCTCCTCCTCCTCCTCCTCCTCCTCCTCCTCCTCCTTCTTTTAAGATGTATTTATTTATTATCAGGTATACAGTGTTCTGCCTGCATGTACACCTGCAGACCAGAAGAGGGCATCAGATCACATTACAGGTGATTGTGAGCCACCATGTGGTTGCTGAGAATTGAACTCAGGACCTCTGGAAGAGCAACCAGTGCTCTTAACCTCTAAGCCAACTTCTTTAGGTCTGTGCAAGTGGGAATAAGTCATTTTCCTCTTCTGAACCCTTTTTGTTTTGTTACTATTGATTTCGTGTCTTTGAAGTGAGCTTAAAACAAGTACATGCCTTCAGCTCACTGGGCTGGACAGGTGGGCAACAAACTCAACAAGAATGGAAAAGAGACCACAGCTGAGGCTTACACATGTGAGGTAGACTCTAAAGACTTTGTACATTAGGGTTATCAGGGAAACAGGAAAAATAGAGTATTGTGGGCATCTGAGATGACATTTAACATGACAGTTGGCTCACACGATTATGAAAGCCAAGAAAGGTTGCCATCAGCTGTCCATAGCCGAAGAACCAGGAAAGCTGTCGGTGAGACACAGTCCAAGTCTAAGGTCTGAGGACCAGAGGAAAGAGCAGGCTAAACACTGAGCCCCAGGGCCTAATGACCAGAGGCCACAGTGTCCCAGGCAGGGAGCTGGATATCACAGTTCTCAAGACAAAGTAAATGTGCTATCCTGTCATCCGCCTGGCCAAAGTGAGCATGGTCCAATTGCATCTCTCAATCTGACTATCAGACTCTTGGCAAAACACGTCCCCACCATGAGAATTTCCCTCCCAAGGTCTCATGCTGGGAAAAGAAAAAGGTGCCATCCAAGGTGGGGGGGGGAGGGGGGACAGCCTTAGCTCCCCTAAGGAGACTTTACACAGCTCTAACAACTCATGAAAACACCTTACAGAATGAGCCAGAAGCCTAGATAATAATGGGTGAAGGGCGGGGCGGGGAAGGGGCGGGGAAGGGACAGGGATGAGATGGCGTTGAACCACCTCCACCTGAACTGCTAGCTGGGCATCTATATCCTAAGCCCTCTATCTAACTTTTAACGTCACTTCGGGGGACCCAAGGCAGACTTAGGTGAGTCCCTGGATCTTTTTTTGTCTCTCTCTTTGACGTGGCTACATTGAGCAAATCTCCGTTTTCTGCCTCCATTATTTCAGCTCTCAGTTGGCTTAGGGACCGACCAGGCTTTGACCCACCCCATGTCTGGCGGGGATCATTCCAGCTTTGTATTCTACTAGGGCCCTTGGCAGATCGGGGATGGGGCTCACTCATGGGTGAGAGTGATCCTCTAAACTGTTTACCAAGTGCCCGCCTCTTCCTGGCACCCCCAGAAGTGATGTCTTTCACATAAACTATCTAGGCATCTCTTAGCCTAGTGAGACCAACATAGCAATTAACCAACACACTGTGAGGTTTCCTTTTGACCAGCAACTTTGTGCCAGCCACAGTTTGAAAAGACCACTATGAAGACAATCGTTTTGAAAGGGTCCATGCCTCCATTTTCTGGTTAGGGGGTCTTCTGTCTCCATAGCTGTTAAGTGTCGGCAGAGTGTTCCAGAATAGTCTATGCCGTGCAGCAGCTGTCAAACTGGATAAAGGGTGGGAAGTGTTTTGTGGGGATAATGTGGTCCCAGCCACCATCACCGTCTCGGCTTCAGCCTCATTCTGTAAGGTGGTCTGGCAAGTGATTAGAGCGGAGTGAAATGTGTTTTAGAGAGAACAGTTACCTCCCGTGGATCACACCCTTTCCTCCTCCCGGCATGCCATTTCTGGGGCCAATTATTTCAATGACATATCAAAACAGTTCAGGGATGAGGATAGTCCAGTTGGCGACATGAGGCTGGGCAAGCACGAAGACCAGAGTTCAACTCCACAGAACCTTAGCTTTACAAAGCTGGGGGCGGTGGCACAGGTTTGTAGTCAGCGCCAGGGAGGAGGAGGTCGTTGGGGGCTACCAGACAGCAAGCCTGGTTCCAGGCCAGCGAGAGACTGTCTCAAAAATCAGAGTGGACGATGACTATGGATGGACCCAAAGGCCTCCATATGCACACATTGTTACTCACATTAACACACACACACACACACACACACACACACACACACACACACACACACACATTTAGAAGTAATAAGACATCATCTCTCACTAAGACTAAATAATAAAATCCAGGACCAAGATTATAAATATTGTCTGGAATAAGGAAGGCATAGAATCCCTGGATAAAGACAGTATTATTGAAAAATTATGTCATGACATTACGGAAGATATAAATTAGCATATTAATTCAACACTTGCATCCTGTGGTCACACACGCCCAGATCTGAATTTGCTACCTTAGAGCTCTGTGAGATGGAAATGTTGATGTCTCTTACCTCACGAGCTTGTCGCAGAAGGTACGTGACACAGGCATGTGAAGCACACACCCAGAAGCCGGTCCACTGCAAACATTCAGGAAATGGCAGCTTTACTTATTTCTCAGCATCCACTGGGCACCAGGAGATGCCAGCAAGGTGTGGCTTCTAGCTGGATCACGCTTAAATACTTATACAAAACTAAATGAGTGCTGCTTCTCCTATTTTCAACGATACCTAGAAAAAGGAGGGAATATGATTGACCTTAACAAATCTTTTTACTCCGAAGCACACTCTAGATTTTCCCGCTTTTTTTTTTTTTTTTTTTTTCTGAGACAGGGTTTCTCTGTGTTAGCCTTGACTGTCCTGGACTCGATTTGTAGACCAGGCTGGCCTGGAATTCACAACGATCTGCCTGCCTCTGCCTCCTGACTGCTGGGATTAAAGGCGTGCGCCAACACACCCGGCTAGATTTTCCCTCTTGTATTCAACTTGAAGCCATTTCTTCTTGAGCCTCTTGTGAAGAAAGAACGACACCACGCCTTCCTTAGCGACCTTCTAGATACAGCACTTGACAAAGTTACAGCTGGCCTCTCCACTCTTTCTCATGCTCACATACCTGACCCAAGCCCGGGGCTAATTCCTTTACCACTGGCAACTCTGGTTGAAAACAGGGGAAACAATATAGTTAGTATTTGAATTTTATTTACCGTAAGAAAAATCAGCAGTCTTAAGCCCTAGAGTGTGGTGCGCAGACCTGTTTCATACACATCAAAAGACTGCCGTGTACCAAGGATATTGGCGAGGTTGAGCGTCCGAATCCCGGTAATAGATCACACATGGGAAAATCCAGACACCGGAAGAAGCTGAGCTTATGACAGAGTGGCCAGGGCCTCGGCAACTGTGAAAGTGATGCAGTGAATGTGGGTGTGCGCATGTCTTTCCCACATGTTCTATCATTTCCTTCACATGCACAGCTCATGGTGCTTGACCCCAGGGCCTCGAGAGATACATCCCCATCCCCAGTAGTTCTAAGGTTTTGAAGACCTTCCGGACTATTCTCTGCATGGCTATGTCAACTAACTTACATCTTGTGTCAAAGAAGGGCTTTCTACACGTATGATAAAGTTAACACCTTATCACACGTGTTATAAGTTGAGTGTGGGGCATCCCCACAGCTCACGTGTCTGACCAGCAGGTGGTGCTGATTTAGGATGGTTCAGGGCCTGCTGAACGTGGGCCCAGCTGGGCAAACCAGCTGTTGGGCTGTAGCGATAGATAGAGCCTCTGGCCAAAGCTGTCTGCTTCTGTATTGTGTAACCAACCAAACCATGCTCTTACTGTTGCAGGCACGAGCTGCTCCTGACCCTTCCCCCAAGGTGGACTGTGTCTCTAAAACACCGTCCAGAATTAATCCTTCTTCCTACCAGCAACTGCAACAGGCATTCTGTGGCCGCAATAAGGAAAGTAGCAAATACGGGAAGCCAGTACGGAAAAGTGGGGCCGTTGATGTAAAAGAACTGATTGTGCCATTTACAGGCCATAAGAACTGGGGTGTGTCAAAGTCTGGAGCAAGAAGTTACAGAAGCCCCTGTATTCTAGAAGCAGAGACTAATCGGTCATTCTGGCAGGTGTGTGCAGAAGACCATGTTACATGCAGCAATGACCACACATTACAAGCCAACCATTAACAGCACACTAGACAGAAAAAGATGACTTCTTTTCCTCTATGATTTGGAACTAGTGAAGGATGACCACTCTCAACATTTCTACTTACAAAAGTACCAGAAATTCTACCCAAAGCAACTAGACAAGAAAAAGAAAAGACATCCAAATTGAAAAGCAAGAAGTCAAACTGCTGCTGTTTAAGGTTGAGTTGAACTTAATAGAGAAAATATGGACCAGATGGGGTAGCATACACCTTTAATCACAGCATTCAGGAGACAGAGACAGACTGATCTGTGTGAATTCAAGACTAGTCTGGTCTACATAATGAGTTCCAGGCCAATCAGAAATACATAGTGAGATGCTGTCTCCAAAAAGAAAAAGGAAATAAAATCCTAAAGATTGCATTGTACCAACACACACATACACACACACACACACACACACACACACACACACAAACACACACACGAGGGGGGAATATGTGAGTTCATAAAGTTTTCAAGATACATAGTCAATGTACAAAAACTGCTAACATTTTCTTTGCTAATAGTGAGTTATCCCAAAATAAATCAAGAAAAATTCCACTTACAATGCCTAGAAAAATACCTAGGAATAAATTTAAGGAGGTGAAAGATCTCTACACCAAACACTATAAAGCATGGATGAGAGAAATTGAAGATGGTGCAAACAAACAGAAATATCAGAGAGATGTCTCTGCCTTGTGGATTGGTGGAACTAACTATTTTAATTTTATGGAGTTGAAATAGCACCACGCTGACTGCTTTTCAAATGTTAAATGCAATCTATAGACAATACATGAAAGCATTATTTTGGTTATGGAATAGGCAATAAATGTTATCAATTTTGACAGTGCAAACGTGAGTAGGTGTTAGAAGTTTGTAAATGGGAGGAAATGGAGATGTACTAAATAAAAAAAAATATTTTCACTGTATAAGATGGGCTATCCAGGATGATGCCTCTGGTTAATGAAACAAGAGCTGAAGGTGTGATAATGACTTCTAAATTAATTAGTAAACTGGTAGATGGTGTCAGTAAGTATGTCACTTCTCCCTATTGGAGAAACTTTAGGCAGTATCTAAAAGTGACAAGTGATGCAATGGCAGAAGTGGAAGTAATTCAGGGAACACATTAAATATGGTTGATTGCAGAAAACAATAGGAAGAAGAGATGGGTAGGGGAAAGAGTATCCTCCTAGTCATAGGCCCGTGTTGCTCATATAATCATTATACATAGGTAGGTGGGATAAATAATTGAGAGAGGAATGTACAGACTGGACTCTTTTTAAAGCACAATCAGACAATCTAAAGTGTAGGAAGATAATGCATTGAGGTAACTGGGAAGAGAAAAATAAAATCAAGGAAACAAGGGAGTCTATTGTTGCAAAACTTCTGGCTCTCCTGACAAATCATGGGTCTGTTCCTACCTTACCTCAAGGCTTTCTGTTGTGTGAAATAATTATAACTGTGGCTATTAAGTGTAAAGTATAACTCCAAATCCTGCAAACATCATTCCAATCAAAATACACAAAATACAAGCATCAAAACCATTATGAGATACTGCTTCATATCTCCTAAGAAAACTATGGTTTTACAAACTAAAGCAAACAGATTTGGGCAAGGATAGAGAAACTGGAGCCCTCAGATAACTGTTGGTGAGAACATAAAATAGAAAAACAGACGGCAGGTCCTTAAAGGGTTGAGCCTGCGGCCCAGCAATCCCCCTCCTAGCCTTACACATATAAGCGGAGTAGTCCAACAGAGGCTATCTGCATGTGCCTTACACATATGAGCTGGATAATCCAACTGTGGATTCTATCTGCATGTGCCTTACATGCTAACTGCATGCTGGAGAAGTCAGGAGTCTTTCAGCCACTCAGCCTACAAAGCCACCTTCCTCAGAAGTCCCTATCTGAGACCGAAGGCCTTGAAGAAAACCAGAGAGCTGTTGTGTTCAGCCCATGTTAGAGACCAAAAACCCTGGAATTTGATGTCCATGGGGGGTGACAGCCAAAGTAGACTGCTGGACACATGGACACGCTCATCTAGCAAGGAGTGAACGCAGAAAGAGGATACGCTCCCTTTTCTTTGGATCTCTCCACATCTGGGCCAACCAGTAGAAGGTTCTGGCTGGTGTGAGGGAGGGTCTATCTCCCTCAGTCAAGCCTCTCTGGTAAAAGTCTCTCAGACCTGCACAGAAGTGTCTCCTAGTAGATTCCAGTTTTCCAGGTTTCTTCTGTTTTTCTACTCTTAGAGGATGTTTCAGTTTAGAGATTAAATATGACAAGGGTTGAGCTGGGGATATAGTTTATTGTAAAACACACCAAAGAATCTTGGTTTGATCCCATGTATAATGGGTGAAACAAAATGTAAGATTGACTAGATTAAAAATATCTTTGGGAAAATAAGTTTGTTTTTTATCAAATAGCATCCTCTTTCATTCAAGTTCCATTGTATGACATGTAGAATTTCAAAAAATAGGAGATGTAAGAAAAAAACATAGAAAAGAAAGCCAGAAGAACACTTTCTTTTAAAAGAGACATGCTGTTTTAAAAAGGGTCTTGGAATGTAAAACATCCCAACTTGGCCCATGCTCCCAAGTTCATCGCCCTCTTTTCACTATCTCTACACTAAAGGGCTAGAAGGCACATCAGCTTCTGGACATTTCCCAGTTAGATCTGGATTCGCACAATGAGAACTCCTGGTCTTTGTCATCCTCAGTCTACACACAGTTCCCGGAGCTCACTCCTTATCACCGTGACATTAGGATAATGAAATCCTATCATTAGTATCATATCAAATATATTAGAATAAATCATTTCTGCTTTAGGTTTTTCTTAAAGTAAAGTTTATGAAACTCAAAATATTGTATGTTTGAGTAAGTATCATCTCCATAGAGTGGTTAAGTTTTCAGAGAGTAGATGAAAAGGCCACCAGCGTTCCAAACAGTCTAATCACTTTGTCCCTTCTCTAGTTTCTTCCGAAAACTGTGCTAGGAAAGGTTAAAGTGATGGGCAACGGCCAGACTAAATTCAAAATCCAATTTTTAAATTTTTTACTCCAAATTCAGAATTTGTTCTTAATATTGCCTCGTTAACCTTCTAGGAGTTCAGGTTCTTTCTTGGGACTCCAGGAGTTTTCCTCCATGTAACGCTTGTCTTTCAGAAAGAAAGAAAGAAAGAAAGAGAAAGGAAGAAAGAGAGAGAAATGAAGAAAGAAAGAGAGAGAAAGAGACAAAAAGAGAAAGGAAAAAAGAAAGGAAGGAATGAAAAAGAAAGGAAGGAAGGAAGGAAGGAAGGAAGGAAGAACTGCTCTTCACAGGCTAAACAGAGGAAGCCTGTTTCTTTGCACTAAGAAAGGGATGTTGTTAGCCAGGAAGAGGAAATGAAGCCTGTGCGGGCTGTACCAAGAAATAAACAAGCGCTCTAACTCTGTGGCTGGCCTCTTGGACAGGACTGATATGGGACTTTTTGTGACTGATTTATTTTGGTCTTTTATTTAAAGCAGCCTTTATTTTTAAACTGTTTGATTAAAAGCCAAATGACAAGGTTGGCAAATTTCATACTTGGCAACTTTAATGTTCCCAAAATGTCCCAAAATTCCCTTCACCAGCTTCAAAAATGGGATGACCCCTGTTCAGGACACGGGTCAAAGACAGGTCTTCCAGAAGCACCCTAACCCTTCCAAATACGTCCAAGCCAATTCCACCATGCTCTGAAGAGCAAAGCTTCTTTTCACACACCCACCGTCCAGCTCGCCTCCGGTCCCTTATTTTCTGCTTTCAAACTTTGTCAGTTTCTGGACTGGTTGTTTTCTAGCAATCAACATTAGTCAACCAGCTGCCTCGGAAAATATTCCTATAGAGAATATTTCTAATATTTCTGCCTTGCCTAGCCATATCTGGTATATATAAACTATCTGCAGCTGGCAGAGAGCCCCTCTCAGAGGCTACAGCAGCTACAAGTTAGCTGCCCTGGACCATCTGAATCAGCCCCATAGGCCACACCTGGGATTAAAACCAAACCATGTTTGCTTGTTTTAAAGAACCCAAAACTGTCCACTCCACAGCTGCTCATACAACAGCTTGTAAGGCGTCAGAAAGGGCCCGTCGCCTTGAAGAGTAGCTGAGTACAGTGGGAAGCTCAACCCTGCCAGCATTGCTTGGGCTACAAATCCCACTCCAAATGAAATTTCTGTAGTTTTCATTCATGACCAAGAAATTCTCCATCTCTGAATTTAAAAAAAAAAAAAAAAAAAAGAACTTAGTTCACGTATTCTGTCACTGACAACAGAAAGAGTCCGAATTTCATCTCTACGAATGCCTTTGTGTCAGCTATAAAATATGAATGCATTCATGCTTCCAGCCTCTTCTATTGAGAGATAACGTCAGATTCTGTTGAACTAGACCTTGCTGATATATCTCTAGGACAAATGGAAGCAATAACGTACTTTGTAAAATATGAGACTCTGCAACCTCGGTGTACTGCCTGAGAACATTATTGCAATCGGAAACCTTCACACGCACATCACTGACCACCAGTGGGACCACAACAGTTTCCACCAGTCTGAGGTCAGCAGTGCCCACATTGTCACATGTAGAGAGCTGTTTATTTATGTAAGCAATCAGAACTTAGTAATTAAACGGAGTCGTATGAGATGGTGTTTCACTTTACATGCAGTGGGAATCAATATGGAAGTGAGTTGTCAGTGATAATAAAACAATAAGGTTATTTTAAAGAAACTGACTGGAAAAATAACAGAACACTCACTGTAGACCATGAGAAAAGCACAGTATTATATTGGCTTCGTGTATCAGCTTTGTGCTTTAAGATCACCATCCACCCCCACCCCCACCAACCTGGGAATTGAATAATCCAGGGCCTCACATGTGTGACACTGGTGCTCTGTCACTGAGCTGAGTCACAATGCCCTGGATTAAGTCTTGATCACTTTAAAGACAACATTGATGGAGGAAAAAGAAAAGGAAAAGAGCATTTATTTCTCAGCATCTGCTAATTTATCAGCTGTAAGGCTTTCTGCAGCACCTAAATGATGTGAGCTGAGCTGGGCTCAGTCAATGAGGGCATTTGTTGACTCGCATTACTAGAAAGATCAGAGGGGAAACTTCGGGGGAAATTGACTCAAGGGGTTGTACTATAACCAGGGCCGTTGCTTCTGTTTAAGTATTACTGTTCTATGTGTGTGGTTATTTTGCCTGCATGTTTATCTGTGTACCACATACATCCCTGATGTTCATGGAAGCCAGAAAAGGGCATCGGTTCCCCCCTGGAACTGGAGTTACAGAAGGTTAATCTCTACCATGTGGGTGCTGGGACTCGAATCTGGGTTCTCTGGAGGAGCCATCAGTGCTCTCAACTTCTGAGCCATCCCTCCAGCCCTCTGTTGTTGTCTTTATTGTTGTTGTTATTGTTTTGTTTTGTTTTTCTTGTATCCTCAGTTTCCTTAGTGTCTCTGCCCTGAATTGGCCAACGTTTCTTAGAGTAGCGACGTGGAAAAGACTAAATGCATTCTTGTTTACATTGGGAGCGAGATGGGTTTGTCTCCCTCTCAACTATAAAACCAAATTAAGTTTCACGCTGATTAGATTTGCCCATTTCCTTAAAAAAATAAAAAATTAAAAACTTACCGTGGCCAAAGAGATCACATTCAATACTAATTTTCAGCTGGGATAAATAGCCCATGCCTGATTCAATAACATGGTCAAGTCTAGACTAACGGGAATCCATTTCTTGAGCTGGGGGAAAAAACTGACCTTCATCCATAGAGTTCCTACCTACAGCCAGGGTGAACTGGATGTTGAGAGAACAGCCATCACACACTTTACGACCCTGCAGCAGGCTGGAGCTGAACCACCAGCCGGGCTGGCGGCTGTGCGGATTGCTCTGGGGCCAAGCTACAGGAGTTTTCAGTGGAAATGTACTTTTCCCTCTCGGTACATTTGGAGAAAGCTATGCAGAGCCACCTCATGTGAGAGCCATAATCCTGGAGCCTGGCATAACTCCACAGTCATTTTCCCACAGGAATAAATGGAAACGAGGGAGAGATGAATTTTCATAGTACACAAATCTATTACCATTATTGCCCAATTTTATTATAATGCTTGCTTTATAGTTTCTCAAGATTATTTCTTACTTCGTAGCACGCTTTCTCTAGGATGACGAGCACAATGTGAAGGCATTTGGCCTTATTTTAGCAAGTCTAATTGCTATTCCAAACACACTGAATTTAGGCCTATTTTCTTAGCACTATCATTTGGACCACCTTCAAATGAATGCTCAGACAAGATTACTATTGGATGCTAAAAAACGGTTCAAGTCTTAACAGTGAATGTAAAAGCAAAAAAAGCCATAATTACAAAGTATCTATATAAGACACTTTTGGTGTCCTGGTCACATCCCCTAAACTTATTTATAATCACTAGTGATGATCACATGGTTCTTTGTTGCTGGCTCGCAGCCCACTCCTAAAACCTTTATAGCTCCCTGAGAAACGCAGACAGCAGACGCAGATGTCAGGGTATATTTTGTTGCACCATTTTGTCTTTGACTCTGGTTCCTAACCCAAACAAAACACACACAGAGAAAAGGCTCTTAATCTCTCAGTGTCCTGGGGGCCAGGAGTGTTTTGTTTCAGGGAGGTGGTTCTTGGTGACCCCCTAAGTGGAGGGCAGTCACCAGAAAGACCATGGCTAGAAGCTTGGGATTTTTAGCCTCACCTCTCATCCTATGGGGAGAGAAGCTGGAGATAGAATTAACAACCCACCGACGTCCTAAGTCCAACCCTTAGAGTCTGACGGCTCCGGGGTAGGTGAGCACAGCAGAAAAGACATGAAAGCTCACTGCCCCTCCCGGCCCCTAACCTCGTGCAACTCTTCAACCTGGGATTCCTACATTGTACCGCGCACAGTAAGCTGCCCAGCAAGGGAACTGGTATGAGTTCTGAAAGGCTTTATTACACATGACAGCCCCAAGGGGGAGGGTTGCAGAACCCGAATTACGTACAGCCGGCTGCTCTGGCCTTCTGAGGAAACAAAGACGAGAATCCGGCCTTGTGGTTGCATAGGTTTGGGAAAGTCATCTGAGGTCGCCCTTACCTGAGGGAACCGGCTCTGCATCTGCAGAGAATCCAGGAGCTCTGTAGTAGGAAGCACCCGGATATATGAAAACAGAAGTGAGGTGATGAAAGTATTACAGTTGAGAGAAAAAGCAATCTATTTTTTTTCCTCTATAGACTGTCTCAGCTTAAACAGCACCCCTAATCTTTTTTTTTTTTAATGTTGGTTTCTGTCTTTGGGTCTCTTTTGAAAGGTTAAGCTCACCTGACAAGCAAAGCCAGGCAATGTAATAGTTGCTCAACAAATACTTGTTGGATGAGTGAATGCGAGTGTGTTATTTCATTAAACTGCCTTGTCAGACCATGAACCAGCTGGAAAACTTGTCTGGAACCAGAATGGGGCTTGATCACTACAACTTGAACTTCTTCTTCTTCTTCTTCTTCTTCTTCTTCTTCTTCTTCTTCTTCTTCTTCTTCTTCTTCTTCTTCTTTTTTAAAATATATATACTTTATTTTATTTTATCCTTTGGTATTGGAATTACAGACAGTTGTGAGCTGCCATGTGGGTGCTGGGAATTGAACCAGGGTCCTTTGAAAGAGCAGACGGTGCTCTTAACCACTGAGCCATCTCTCCAGCCCCAACCTGAACTTCTTAGGACTTGTCAATATTATCTAGGTTCAATGTGAGCGCTATGCAACCTGATGGCTACAGCCCACATGTAGCCATTGAACACTTGGGATGTAGCTGGTGTAGCCACTAAACAAAATGTATTTTAGCTAATTTACATTTAAATATAAAGAATTGGATTTGTCTGGTAACTGCCATAGTGGACAGAGAAACAGCAGTTGCTTCCTCAAAAGCTCTTTTTTTCCCCCATGTTCTGCTGAAGTATCTGTTTAGTCACAGATTGTACATGCACAGAATTATTAGCCTGCCTGGGAAGCCTAGGCTTAGGGCTAGCTACCTTGTACCAGGCACTATATGAAATTTTTATTGTATTTATCAGAGTTAAGACTGAGAGCAGCAGGCAAGTGGAACCAAAACGTTATTCCTAGTGTGGCTTCCTTGGTGTGCGTTTTTTATGAACTCTAAGCACCTATTTTCACTGCTGGATTCCTTTGGGTTGGCTTAGTTGAGGGGGGGGGGGGGCAAAGGAGGCTGTGACTGAAAATGCTGTGACAGTTTCTAATCCAGCCCTTTCCTGTTCGTTAACATCTAAATAAGGCAAAACCTGCTGCTTTGAGACAACCACGTGCTTAGATCCTTTATAATCTGAAGATTCCTTTTATAAGTAGAAAAAGAAATAGTGCGGTTCCCATGGCCGTCGGTGTTCCGGTTGCAAAAGAGACGGAGCCTCCGGTTTCACATCACTAAAATTAAACATGCTTCGCCTGCACACACCTTGTTCCGGGTGGTTTAACAGATAAGTCACAGCAAGCAGGTGCCAGGGTTCTATTCTCAGCGCTGTCGCTGACTCAGACTCCGACCTCGGGAAGGTTGAGGTAGATTTAGACACGGGCTCCTGAATATGCAATCAGAATGGCGTGAGCGCGCCAGGCTTTGCGCCTCCTCCTGAGATTCTCACAGCATCCACGGAACAAGCTGGAGCGCAGCCACAAACCGTGCTGGCAAGTTCCTGGGCCTTCCCGGGTACCACTTTCTGGCATCACCACCCCGGAGAACCTCCCGCATGTGTCCCTCTCCTCACTCTACCCTTGCACCGTGGCTGTTTCTCAGACGTAGACTTAACCAACTAATTAATGCCAAGCGTGACTATGGGACCCTCCCAAGTCTTAGGCGTGTGAGTGAGTGCAGGTGGGAGTCCCCTACACTGTATCCTTGCTTACACCTGATGAAACCAGCCAAGCACACTGGTGATCTTCTTTTGAAACACAAGATTTGATTTTCACAAAACTGGAGTTAACCCAAGGACGACACATGGACACCTTACCCGGCAGACCCCAGCCCTCTGTTTGCTGTGTCCTGCGTTGCTTCCGGTGAGATCCAGCTTGCATCTGTTTGTCAAGTTGACCTCTGGCTGAAGTCTGCTGTCTGTTCCAAGACTCCGGGTTTGTGGTCAGAGCTCTTGGGAGTGCTAGGGAGCCGATGTGTCCAACGGCATCAAGAAAAAGTGTCATCCTTGGAGAATCCAAGAATCGTATGGAAGCCAAGAACAAAATGGCCACCATAGGCAGTTTCCAAGGGCACCTCTTTAAAAGCTGAATTTCCCAACTCCAGCTTGTAGGCTGTGTAAAATGAGCTGCTGCTGAGGGGTGGGGGGGGGCGTGGGGGGGGGAGTAGAGCAGAACAACAAATCAAATAGCTTTTAAAGTCCCTCTGGGGGCTGGAGAGATGGCTTAGTTGTAAAGCGCTTTCCTTACAGGCTCGAGGACCTGCATCACGTCTCTAGCACACACGTGGAAAAGTTGGGCAAGCATCATGTGTCTGCAATGGCAGAGCCGGGGAGGCACAGGTACCAGGGTCTCCGGGGCTCACTGGCTAGGAGAGAAAGTCAAGTCAGCAAGCCCCGGGCCAATGAGAGACCCTATCTCAAAACACAAAGGCTTTTGTGATGAAACATGCCACATTGTTTTCTGGTCTTCACTCTTACAGGTGCACATATACAAACATGTACAAAATAGATAGATAGATAGATAGATAGATAGATAGATAGATAGATAGATAGATAGATAGATACGTAAGTCTTGGTTTCTAGGCTAGGGTCTTCAAGTATTACTCACCCTACACTTCCCACCACTGTGTGTGTTCCTAAGAGTAAACTTCATCCTTCCTCTCTCTGCAGGCTCACTTCCTCTCCATCTCCTCTCCTCCATGCCAGCTGTCACACTCTCCCTTTACCAGCTGGCTCCACCTGCTGACCAAGTGTCTCTCTTCTTGGCTGCTCTACACCAAAGGTCAGACTCCTTGCAGCTTCTGCTCGGTACTGACCTCTGTATTTGTTTGACTTGACATGGAATTGTCACTCCTTTCTCAGGGCCGAGGTGGCTCAACGCTGGGAGCTCCCTTTCGCACACTGAGCCCATCGCCCCTGCTGTCCACCTGCTGTCCACCTGTACGTTTGCTTCTTCATAAGGATGTTCCCACAGTTTTCTGTGTGTGAATCTCTCTGTCTTTCGGCTATCTATTAGGAAAAGTAGTTGCGTTAGTTTATTGTTGCTATTTAACTCTTCACACAATTATAGATAGACACTCAGGAAAATGCCAGTAGGTTTGAATAGGATGAGCATTCAAAAACATCTATGGCCTACCAAACTAATATAAACACACTTTCTAAAATTATGAATATAAACATATAGTCTTATAACATTCAAAGGTGTGTAAACATTTTTATTCTGCCATTTAACGCCATATTACATAAACCATGTCTTATTTTTTAAAATCTTATTAAGTAAATGTGAGTGAGAGATTCCACTGTAGTTGGGTCACTATTTAATCAGCCTCTATGTAAGAACACTGGCTGCTCCCAGGTTTATGCTATCACAGTCACATCATAACAAGTGATTCATACACAGATGATTGAAAAGATCTCTACCAATTTCGTTCCATTAAATTCTTGCAAGTAGACTTCCTGGGTTAAAGGATAAATATATACTAAGGGTGGGATAGGACTCTAAATAAAAAGTCAAATCCCAAAAGGAGAGTCACAGAGGAGTGACAGCTCCAGAGGCATCAGTCGAGTTAGGGTGAGTTCTAGAAGCCCTTCAGGGAGGCCTTCAGCCGTGTAAACTATTCTCTAAGGAGACCTGCCCCTGTCAGGCATGTTAATCAGTGCTGATGAAGAAGCGTCAGCTGTCAGGGGCAGCAGATGGAGAAACACACCTGGCCTCACACGGTGACTGGCTTCAAGCTCTCCCCCTTAAAATGAGCAATCGACGATGTAAAAATGTAATCATTTTCCAACTGCCTCATCCAGGCAGCCGGGCGGCCATTGACCTTTGCTCTGATTCCTAATTAAATTTTAAGGTTATACTAACTCGGAAGAGAAGCTATCAAATGGACATGAGGAATCTGTAAAACATTAGTGCTGTATAGATCCCGGAGTGGGGGTGGCAGCTGATCGCTCAGGCTCACGCACTGTCAGCAAAACAGCAAGATTTTATGCAGACACATCACAGGGAGGTCCGGAAGGGGGGACTTTTCTCTTTGAATTTCCTGTGATCATCACCTCCGTGTGATTATTCTCCTACCAGTGCACACTGATCCTTGGAATACACCTCTGATGTCAGCCAAAATGCCTGTTATTTTTCAGAGACGGCAAAGCAATTCCCTTTGTCCCACGCCATCTATTTATGTGCAATTCGTTTCCTTTTGCTTGTGTGTGAATGTTTCCTATGAACAAGACATTGCGCTGTATTGATTTGCAAAGGGAATACAGACAGAATCTCTGACCTGGCGGCAAGGCAGAGACTACTACTCACTTAGGAGGCAAAGGTTGCGCTGATGCATCCGAGCACACACGGAGCGTATTGAAATCAGCGATATGTGTGAGAGGACGTGGACGACTGTGAAGCAAGCACTACAAGTGATGCAGGGGGCTGGACTTCTGAGGACAGGATACAAATCTACTTTCATATTCTAATGCACAGATTCCTTGTCACTGTTGAGCTCTAGTGACCAGACGCCTTCACGCCCAAACCAAAGCTCGGAAAGACGAGGAAGTGCTCCTCAGATCCCCTTCCGGTGGAATAACTGCTCTTTACAAACGCTCACAGTAAATACCAGTTTCCATGGGAGTAAAATCAGTGTCTTTGTTCGAATAATAGGAGGCTGCCACATCACACGCGTCCAAGAAAGACAGATTTAAATGAGCAGACCTACTTGCAACTGGAGCTGCCTTGGGGGACACAACACTCAGTGATGTCCTCGCAGGTTTGAGGGGTATTTAGACAATTTTCCTCCTCTCTTTTTCTTCCTCGTGTGGCTGGATGCTTCCCCGTTTATTTACTACCTCTACATGGACCCGGGAAGCAGCACAAATGCAGGGCGGGCAGACATCCCACAGGTATCCGTCAGCCCTGTGACAGCCCTGATGGAGACAACGCTGAAGTATGTAACCATGTGATGTTTACAAGTGCTAATGGCCACGATACTTCCAAGCCTTTTTTGTTGTTGTTGTTGTTGTTAACCTGAAGAATGCTAATTAGATATTGCTGACATGAAATACCCATAAGCTTGAGTCCCTCTAAAATGTAAATGTCTAATCAGCCCTCATCCATAAGCTGCTTGTCTTACGTTTTCACAGGGGTCCGGACAGTCTGGGGCCCATTGCAGCTTTCGAGACGTGAATGGATGGATGGATGGCCCTGTAGCCAAACGTGGTCATGCTAAAGCTTTCACCCGGATGCTATGTAACAACTGAAGCAAATCTCCTGATGAGAAATGGGTGCAACAGCTAACGGCACTGACTGGCCCTTTAGAGCACTCAATTACTGCGATTTTGATTCTATTTATCAGGCAGTGAGTGTTAAGGAATAAATCATGTTCATCGAATAGATGCTAGCAGGATCAATAGACAGTCGGCATCCTACTCTTCCTTAATGCCTGCCGCCAGCAGCGAGCAGCTAAAGCAGACCTGTGCCCAGCAGCCGCTCCCACCAAGGAGAGGCCTTCCGTTCCGGCTGCGTCATCTATTTTACAGTATGGATCAATTTTCACTCGTCTTCCTTTCTGATGCTACCTCTGGTTGAAGAAAGGAGGCTCAGCAATTTGAGATCACCTAGGCATTTGAGACAGCTGCCACTGGGCGGGTACGAGCAGACTCTTAGCTCCTTCAAGGAAATGGTTCTTACTACTGGCCTGGAACAGTCACTGCGGCTACTCACTGAACGCCAGGGCGGGATGCGTCGTGACACCAGGGCTCACCGCCAACTCTTGGAGCCATTCGCTGCTCCGTGGTGATGGGAGGTTCATCCAAGAAGAGAAAACTCTCGTCTCAGGATAATCTTGTAAAGTCAAACCCAGAGTGTGTGCGCTTCCTGTTTTGCTATCTTAGAAAGACAAGGAATGTGTTTTCCCCCTCCCTCCCTCCAGCAATTTGATCTCTATAGCAAATCTACATGGTCACGTGGCTTAGAGTGTGGGAAAACACATGAAGATCAAACGCCACGCCCCCCCCCAAATTGGAAGGGGAGCAGGGAGAACGATTGCAAAGTAACCGCTTAAGGGAGCTTTAGCTTTCCTGGACTGAACCGCGGTCTGTTTCTGGGCTCCTTCGATGGCTTCTATGCAGTTAAGACTTATTTTCTGCCGGGCAGTGGTGGCGCAAGCCTTTAATTCCAGCACTCAGGAGGCAGAGGTAGGGGGATCGCTGTGAGTTCGAGGCCAGCCTGGTCTACAAAGGGAGTCCAGGACAGCCAAGGCTACACAGAGAAACCCTGTCTCGGAAAAAAAAAAAAAAAAGACTTATTTTCTGGTCTCCCTTGGAGCTGGGTAGGGCATCCCAACTGCTGCCTTGCTCAATTGAACGCCTTACCACTGAATCAGACAAGTAAGTGCATCTGGTTTAAAGTTTTATAACTAACCCCAATAAATAGTAATTCTAAGTAGGAGACTAGGGGTGTTGCTGCCAGTTTTTAAACTATTTTATTTGGGGTATTTGCTGCCTCTACCTCCCAGCTCTACCCCAATCCCTTCTGACAGCCCAACACTAGAAAAGAGAGAAAGTTAGTGGAGAGAGGAGGTGTAGACATTTTTACTTCTCCTGGCTATTTATGGTTAATTGAAGCATCTCTCTCTCTTTAGGTGTGTTGTTCTCCAAGTGTTCTGTCTGTCTGTCTGTCTGTCTGTCTCCTCCAAGCTGCCACCTTTTCTCTCTCAGTCCTCTCCAACCATCTTCCCCACCCCCCTCTCTCCCAGCTCTCATATTTATACCCCTTGGACTCCTCAGAATTAAGCTAACTATGGCTGGCAAAGACCACACCCCTCTCCCTGCCACACCAGGCAGGTCATTACCAGCTGGCAGAGACCACACCCCCACACAAGGCAATGATCAGCTGGGGACAAAACAAAGTCCAAACTAAAATCCCACTCTTGAGATTAAAACAAAAAACATGTTTACACAAATGAGTTTTTAAAGAAACCCAAACTTCCATTACACTAGAGGGTGATAGAGCTAGTACTAGCCTGACATGTGTGCAGCCTTGGGTGTGTAATCTCTAGCACCACAGGCAAAAAGGATGCTTGGTGTGATGTGAAAATCTATTCTAGTCACTCCCTTGCTCACCCCACCCCCATCCCTGCATGGAAGGAAACATGTATGTCCATCACAGTCTGGTTTCTATTTGCCTGTGCAGTAACTGCCCCCCTTCTCCCTCCCTCCCTCCCTCCCTCCCTCCCTCCCTCCCTCCCTCCTTTCCCCTCTCTCCTCTCTTCTCTCTCCCATATCTCCCACTATATGGGATATATTATACTTTCAATTTTTTTTTGACTGTGTAGTTCTCAAACAGATGTATATCTCTTCAGGTGACTGCACATCTGCCATTCCATTTATGAAGAATAAAGAGTTTCCTTTGATCTGGCAAATTAATATTCATCTGAGCTCAACCCTCTGTGAAGGTAGCACCAGTGTCTGTGTTACCCACCTGTGGCTGTGTCCATATAAAATCAATTTCTTTGGCGGCAAGGACTGGGTTTGTCATCCTCACTTGATGCTTAGGAGTATCTGAGCTACTGAGCTAGGGACATGTGGTTTCCTGGAGCTCACTGGTTGGCCAGCCTAGCCTTTTTGGTAAGCTCTATGCCAGTGAAAGACTCTGTCTCAAAAACAAAGTGAAGGGCTCCTGAGTGACAGCACCAAAGGTTGGCCTCTTGTAGGAACCAGGCCCGACTGGGCTGCCTGCCTGTCTTGATGTTTCATGTCCTGTTTCTAGCAGCTTCCATGTCTGTGTTTATCTTGGTTAGCTAGTCATGTTTACTGCTCTGAGAACGCGCCCCTCCATTCCTCGAGACATTTCCTCCTGTGTGCGATCACCTCTTGAGGGATTTCACCTGGGAGGAGGATTCCTGTTTGGCTGCCTATAAGAAGGCTCTTTGGAACTCTGGAGGGGAAGAATAATAAACCGCTTTCTTAAGCACGAAGGACCCGCTGTGTTATTGTGTGTGTGCGTGTGCGTGTGCATGAGTTAAATCCGTAGCTCCTCGACCTCGACTCGGCACCGCGGTGGTGCAGGCATCACAGCCTCTGAGCTCCACATACATGTGGTCATACACACACAGACCACTTAAACACTCGAGCAGACACACTTTGTTTGCCTGTGGCAATTCCATCTGTATTAGCAGCCTTTCAATGCCACGGTGGCTACTGGTCAATCTGACAAGACCTAGCATCACCTAGGAGAAGAGCCCCTGGGAACACCTGGGAGGAGCCAGCTTGATTAGCTTAATTAAGGTGGAAAGACTCCCCTAAATGTGTGTGTGGCACCATTAACTGGACCACGATTCTTGGCTGCCTAAAAAGAAGCCCAGCCGAGGGTTCTGCGTTCCTTGCTCTCCCTACCTATGAGCAAAACGTGGCCTGCTGCGTCATTTCCTTATGCCATCACTCCTCCACCATGATGGAGAATCCCTCAAATCCTTCCTCCCTTAGGTCGCGTTCTTTGTTGCGTTTTACTGTATATCACCACTGGGGTTGAGTCAATGGAACTCCATGGAGCACACATGCTGGAGCCCAGTTCTCAGGAGTCGGTTCTCTTGCCACCCTGTGAGTCCTAGGTGATCAGGCTCCGGTGACCAGAGTCAGAGGCGAGTGTCTTTACTCATTGGGCCATCTTGTCAGCCCTTGCTAGGTGTTTTGTTTTTAATTTTAATTTTTTAGATTTATTTCACTTTTATGTTTTGCTTGTATGTATGGCTCTGTACCTTGCACATACCTGGTGCCTGTAGAAGTCAGAAGAGGGCATTGAATCCCTGGATCCAGAGGTATGGAGATTGTGAACCGCCATATGGATGCTAGGAATTGAGCCTAAGTCCTCTTCAAGAACAACAGGCGCTCTTAATGGCTGAGCCACCTCTCCAACCCATTGCTAGGTATCTTTTATGGTAGGAAACGGGAAAGTAGCAAAGACAACTGCTATGACAGAGTTGCTGAAATAAACAATTTAAAGGAAGAGATTCTTTGGGCTCATGGTTTGAAGAGTTTCAGTCCACGGTCACTTGGCCTCAGGTACAGTGACTAGCCATGGCAGGGAAGAGATGCTGGGCTAGAACCACTCAGCCCATCACCTCAGGAGGCAGAAACAAGAGGGAGAAAGAGCAGGGAGCACGGTATAATGACCAGCACCATCCAACCCTAGTGACCTATGTCCTCCAGCTACACACCACTCCCAGCCGTGCCACCAAATTATGAGCATGTGACTATGAACATGTGATTCGTCCATTGATGAAGGCATGACCCTCATGATCCAGTCACTTCTCTGAGCCCCCTCCCCCATTCTGGACATTGTTGCATTGGGAACCCACCTGTCAATGCCTAACCCCCCCACCCCCCACCCCAGGGAAAACTTCACATTCAAACCATCACACAATCCTGTAGTGAGGCAAAAGGTCAAGTAGATTCGTATCAAATGTCTGACTGGTACGGCAGATTTATAAAGAAATTGCTGTCATTTCTGTCAACTAGATATATTTTCTGTATCTGGGCTTATTCTATGCAAACCTAAGCATATTCCTGGTCATTTCAATTCTTTCTAGTAGTTGACATGCTTAGATAATATAAGTACCTTTTTTTTTTTTTGCAAGTGACTATCAGCAATGGAAAAGTGCTATAAGTTTATAACAAAAACAAAATCTACATTCAAATGCCAAGTAACTTTTGCTAATAAAAGATTATCTCACAGAAACAAAGTTCAAAGGGGAAAAAAAACCCATCTTCTAAGGCATCCATTAAAACTGAGTACAAGCACAAAGGAGGTTTTCCCCTCATAAAATGCTTATTCAGTTGAAAATGTGTAAAGCGCCATAATTTACTCAGGGTTCCTTTGGTGTGTTGACTTAGAAAATGAGTTGGGTGATGACATACCTTACAAGAGGCAGCAGATGGCATGAGAATTTCCCTTACTTAGCAGCTAATATGTTACCCAGGATAGGTACTGTCTGGAGTTCCATGCTAATGTACAGTATTTTGAACATTTAACTACAGGAAGCCCAGTGCCTACTGGCTGGCCAGATCCAAACAAAGCAATTCTAACTTACAACTTTTTTCTTTTTAATTTAAGGCATCTTGACACGACATGATCTCAAAATCAGAAGCGTGCCACTAGTTTGCATTTATGCCACTTACTTTATAAACGTTGAATAAAATAGACCTTACATGTCTTTGGATACTGAGCTAACAGAGAGGAGGTTGTAGAGGCAGGATAGTAGGATGAGAACATGACACAGCTGGTTCTTTTAGTGCTAACAAGTACCTAGCATCACACAGGCTCTGTTAGTAAATAAATGAAATACTGCTCAGCTCACCCCAGAGAGATGGCGTGAAGACCAAAGCAAACAAAACATGCAAGACTACAATATAATCTCCGTGAGAAAGCAGAGTTCTTTTTAAAATTGTGAATTATTCTTTTTTGCGTTTTTTGATTTGCTTTGCTTTGCTTTGTTTTTGTTTTTGTTTTTGTTTTGGACAGGGCTTCTCTGTGTTGTAGTCCTGGCTGTTCTGGAACTTGCTCTGTAAACCAGACTGACCTAGAACTCAGAGATCCACCTTCCTCTGCCTCCCAAGTGCCGGGATTAAAGGCTTGTGCCGCCACCACCCAGCCTAGTCATTTTTATTTAAACTGAAATCCTGGGACTATAAAATGAACATCTTTGCACATGCGCCTCCTAGAGACACTGCGAGAAGTTCCAGGACAAGTTCCTCCGTGCTTTGCGGGGCTTTTCCCAGACAGCTTTGGGGAGTTGCTGCCTGTGAGAACACTCCAAGAAAACGAGAGTCTTGTGGCCTCAGTTCCTCAAAACACAGAACTGTTCTTGGGCTGTGTTTCTGTGCTTCTCCAGGTGTAGCGGATAGGGACGAGCTGGCTCCATGTCATTTATTAGAGCCGGCTGTTGTTATTTGTTTGTTTGCCTCTGTGGAAAAGCGTGTTTTGCCAGTTGTGGCCTGTCCTTGTGATTGTACACTTCGCTCAGGTGACGCCTCTTAACTCTCAGGGTACAAGTGATCTGATGCTCTGTGGTCCACTTTCAATTTCACATGGTAAGCATGTGACAGTTAAACACGAGATGTCTATGTTAAATGAACACATGAATAAATAAAAATAATAGTGAAATCTATAAAACCAAGGCAGGAGCTGGCAGCCCTAGATGGGACATCGGTATCACACTCTCTCCTCCCAAGGAGCCGGGGTCATAGTGAGGAGAGGCCAGAAAGACTGTAGGACCCAAAGTGGCAGGTCACTGCAAAGACACTTTTCTGGACACAGCAGGAAAGTGACACATCTGAAGTCACAGCAGCTGTGGCAGTGCACGCAAGATCTACACACACTAAGGCCAGATAAAATTCCTTCACGGAGAGGAAAGGCAGGCGTGAAGTCGCAGTCCTACAAAGAGCTCTTGAAGTTGATGGTCTCTGGGAGAGGGAGAGTCAGCTGACCACCCCGCCAGTGAAGGCCATATGTACAGCAAAACTGTACTTGGTTTAAAAAAAGAAGAAGAAGGAGGAGGAGGAGAAGAAGAAGAGGAAGAAGCAAAAAGCTGAGAGGAAGTGGGGAAGAGTGGAAGAAGGGTTAACAAGATCCAAATAAATTGTATGAAAATGTCAAAGAACTAATAAAAACATAAAAAATCTATACATATACACATGCATACACATACATGCATACCAAGAGCTGAGAATTTCCTAGGTTACATCTAATATGCGAACTTTTCATTTTAAAAATCTACTCACATAATGAGGTAGCTTGAACCAGTATGGCTTCCCTAGACTAGGGTGCTTGAATGCTTGGCCATAGGGAGTGGCACGTTAAAAGCGTGGCCTTGTTGGAGGAAGTGCATCACTGTGGGGGAGGGGTTTGAGGTCTCCTGTGCTCAAGCTGCACCCAGTGTGGCACACAGTCCCCTTCTGCTGCCTGCAGATCAAGATGTAGGGCTCTTAGCTCCTCCAGCACCATGTCTGCCTGCCGCTGCCATGCTTCCCACCGTGACAATTACGGACTAAACCTCTGACACTGCAAGCCAGCCCCACATCGACGTTTTCCTTTATAAGAGTTGTCACAGCCATGGTGTGTCTTCACAGCAATAAAGCCCAAAATAAGAACGATGGCATGTATTTTTAGATACTGTTCACTTATTGATATAAATCATTATTTCCAACTGTCACTAAGTTATGAGAAACTTAACCCAAAATCATCTTGAATTTAGGATCCAAGACACATCTATTCTAAGTAAAGTTTGAGAAAACAATAAACACTGGCTACTCTATTGTTATAGTTCTTACGACTAGGAACTAAATATCCATAACCTCAATACTAAAACTGAGATATAAGTCTCAGAACACGCCTTCAAAATAACCAACCAAAATAACCACCAACATGGTGGTGCACAGCTGCAACCCAGGCACCAGCGGGTTGAAGCTACAGAAGTCTGGGGTCAGACTGAGCTGTGTAGACAGGATTTAAATCAGAAAGTTATATATGGTGTACATGTGCATGTGTGTGTATTCGTGAGTGTGTGTGTGTGTGCATGTATGATATATACATGTAACTGGCTTTACCCAAAGCTTAACTTTCATTGTGTACTCAGTGGATTCAAGTGTTATTTTGATTCCTTTAGAATTTGAAGGTTATGCCTATGGTATGTGTAAACATTGTTTTCTCAAAGCAACACACTTTTGCTAAATGATTAGCTTCCTCATCGAAAATAGATTCTTTTTCGAAGCTACGGAAACATGATAAAAGCTATGCTTTATTATTTATTTTTAATTCTGAGTGAATTCACATGACAACAGGTTCATATGCTTTTGATGGTTGATTAATGGCTTAAGTCTATGTAGAATTGTTTTCTACCTTGTAGGCAATATTGGGAAAAAAGAGATGAAATCAAATGTTCTCTTTTCAAATCAGCATGAGAGAGAGAGAGAGAGAGAGAGAGAGAGAGAGAGAGAGAGAGAGAGAGAGAGAGAGAGAGAACACTGTATTTTAGTTTATAAAATGGCACTGGTAGGTAGGCCGGGTGTGGTGGCGCACGCCTTTAATCCCAGCACTCGAGAGGCAGAGGCAGGTGGATCGCTGTGAGTTTGAGGCCAGCTTGGTCTTCAAAGTGAGTCCAGGATGGCCAAGGCTACACAGAGAAACCCTGTCTCGAAAAACCAAAAAAAAAGAAAAAAGAAAATGGCACTGGTAAATATACTCTTTTATTCTGGTGTAGCTAACAGCTAGACTGTTTAAGGTCAGGTATTTCTAATTAAGGGCACTCTGAAACTTAAAAAGCCAAAGATAGAAGAGCAGTGCCAAAGGACTGGGAATGGGAAGATGGCTCAGTAATAAATGACTTGCCACACTGGCATGAAGACCAGAGTTCAGATTTCCAGGAGTCACACAAGAAGCCAGGTGGATGGCCCATCCAGAGCCCCAGAGCTCACTCAGGAAGTGGAGCTGGGGTCCGTAGGCAAGCTAAGTGGACTAGTGGAATGAGCAAGCTCCGGGTTCAGCCAGAGACCCTGCCTCAGTGAACAAAGTGGAGAATGCAGAGGAAGACACTCACCGTCAACCTCTGGCTGCCACATGCACTTACAAATATGTGCACACCCATACACACACACACACACACACAGAGAGAGAGAGAGAGAGAGAGAGAGAGAGAGAGAGAGAGAGAGAGAGAGAGAGAGAGAATTACAGAGGAGAAACTATTCACATGACAGGCAGAACCGAGGTATAAATATAGATTTAAACATGTTAGAAAACCACGTGATGTGAGGTTTCAGATACTTTAGTTCATTATCTAATTTACTTCCTATTTTCCCCCTAGACTTTTCAGCTTTATGTTTACATGGTTTTTTATAGTGTGTGTCTGTGCAGACCGGAGGGCAGCCTGTAGAAGTCATTCAATCCATGGAGCCTATGTAAGATGGAGAGTCATCAGGCTTGGTGGGAAGCAGCCTTTCCTGCTGAGCCATCTTGCCAGCCCCCAGATCATGTCATAGAAAAAAACCAACCCCATATGGGGCTGCATTTGTACTTTAGTGTGCAAGGTATACTTAGTGTGCTTGAAGCCCTGGGTTTTATCCCAAGCAAAAAAGAAAAAGAAGGGGAGAGAGAGAGAGGAGAGAGAGAGAGAAAAGAAGAAGAAGAAGAAGAAGAAGAAGAAGAAGAAGAAGAAGAAGAAGAAGAAGAAGAAGAGGAGGAGGAGGAGGAGGAGGAGGAGGAGGAGGAGGAGGAAGAGGAGGAGGAAGAGGAGAAAGGTGTCCATTCAAAGAATACAAGAACTTCCATAACTTGTTCCTAAAGCCACAGCACTATATAAATCCTCTCAGTAAAAAAAAGAAAAAAAGAAAAAAAGAAAGAGAAATATGGGATAAGGGGCATAATAGTTATTTCATTGATACATTTTTAAAAAGTATTTCCTTCTATTACTTGATGAAAAGGTGACATGCGTGGACAGCTAGGACAGGCTTATAACATTCTGGCAATGGAGCACACACTCCTCTCAAGTATACATGGGGCATTCTTAGGATAGATCACGTGGTTGACAAACCTAACGCCAGTCATTTGAAAGGACTAAAATCATACAAAGTATGCTCTCCAGCTACCACAACTAAACATAGTATAGCTATTAGCTAAAATTTTGAATTTTAACTCAAATTAAATGATGAGCTATTAAATAAATAATGGACCAAACAATCCATAGGAAAATTAAAAGCATTTTAAGATGAATAAAAATAGCTATTATAGCACAATACATGAAATTCTATCAAGTAGTGTTTAAAGGAAATTTTTTAGTCTTAAGTACCTACATTAAAAAAGAAAATAGCAGGTGCAGTGGCACACACCTGTAATCCTAGCACTTGAGTAGGCAGTTCTCTGTGAGTTCGAGGCCAGCCTGGTCTACAAAACGAGCTCCAGGACAGCCAACAACAAAGAAACCCTGCCTTGAAAAACAAAAACAAAAAACAGAAAACAGAAAACAAAAACAAAAACCTTAGACAGACTACTCAAACTCAACAAAGAATCAAAAAATACCCAGAAAAAGAACTTAGATCAAATTGGCTTTTCTACAAAAATTTTAGAAAGAATTAATAGTAATTCTTGGTCAACTCTTCGAAAATAGGACTGAGTTCCTAACCCAGCCTATAAGGTCAGTATTGGCTAAACACCAAAATTATAGAAAAATACCACAAGAATGAAAATTATATCCTCAATAAAGTATTAACAAACTAAATTAATCCATGTATTAAAAACAATGTGGATTTTATCCCAGAAATACAAGGTTTGTTTAACCTTGTATTTTATGTGAGTAGAATAAATAACAAAGTCTATACTATCACAAAAGGTGTAGAATGAGCATTTATTAAAAATTTAAAGTCACTTCACAATAAACACATAAACATATACACTTTGCAAACTAAGAATACAAAATACCGTCAACATGGCAAAGAACATCTATTCACAGCAAGCATCATGCTTAGTGGTAGGAAACATGAGTTGCTTATTCCAAAGCACAGAAATACAACAAGGTTGTCCACTCTGGCACTTTGTGAAACATTGTACTAGCAGTTCTATCCAGGGCAATTAGGAAAGAAAATAAAACAAAAGACACAGATTTAGTAAAGTGGTGGTTTGTAGATTCTCCACCAAGATCCACAATTTTATTTAGTCCTGTATAGTTGGTTAGGTCTCCAGTACCATCCACGGTCTCTTTGTTACATAAGTCTTAGGTCTAATTAGAGGGTGGCTGGTTACCACCAAGGCATGTGTGCCATTACTACACCCTTAGGGTTGTCACACCATGCTGGTTGTTGCTGTGACATAGTTCCATAGGACTGTTAGTTGTTTCCCATCTTGGCAGCTGGAATAGCACCTTCTGGTACCATGAAAGTTAGTCCTCAGGACTAGAGTTGGCATATTAGTTATATTGACCCTTATACTGAGATAGTGGGTGACTTCTATACCCCACTCTCACTAAAAGACAGATCATCCAGACACAAACTAAACAGAGAAATGCTGGAGCTAACTGATGTCAAAAACTAAATGGGCCTAACTGATATTTACTGAGCATTTCACCCAAGCATAAAAGACTATACTTTCTTCTCAGCAGCTCATAGAACTTTCTCCAAAACTGACCACGTACTTATACACAAAGCAAGTCTCAATAGATGGTCCTATCTGACCATCATGGGTTACAGTTGGATATCAACATCAGAAAGCTTCAGACTCATGGAAACTGAACAAGTGAAATAAGAACAACATACAATAAATCAATAAGTAAGGCAATATACCCCACCCCAATAAAAGTGGGATTTCTTATGACTTTCCCCCATCAGAACTAAAGTCTACAGAAGCAGATGGGCTCAAGGTAGCATACCTAGGAAGGGTGAAGCTGGGACACAGCCTCCCTCTTTCGTTCCCTCAAATTTTTATTCCTTTTAAAGAACTAGTCATCAGCTTTTTTATTTTAGTGTGGACCCACTTTTCAGATGAAATTTATTCTTGTCTTCACATTGGCAAACACCATTTTTACTTATACATAAGTTCTGTTAGTTTGAACTTCAGTTGGCAAGCTGTTGTCCATCTGATGCAATAGCCAATACACTTCAGAACATGAGAGCCCTTTAAAGCTCCATCTTACCTGGCTCTCAACCTGCCAGCGTCAGGCTTAACCAGCCTCTGTATCATCTCTCCTCTCCATCAAGGCATTTCCTCTGAGTTACTTTGACCTATGAAAACTGAAGCTTTTTTTTTTTTTTAGAATTTTTGCCTAATCTAAAACTTAAAAGGTGATTATAAATAAAAAATATGGAAAATTTAAAAAACAAATTAAAACAAATCTGGAAGTCAGCCAGCTCCTGGGTGTGACTAAGTAATAGATTTAAATTATGACTTCTTAAGAATGAATCATCTTTTGGTCAGTCTCATTTGGAGACAACCAATGACAATACTTGAGAAAATGATAAGACTTGGCAAATTACCCTCTACTTTGAAGTACAGGATGAAAAAGTGTTTTAATCTTCCGTCACACATCTAATCAACAGTGTGACTGTTTCGGGCTGGCAGAAAAATGGCCCTGCATATTAACCATCACATGTTAAAACTGTCATGCTGTGCTCTACGAATCTGTAAGAATACGAGTCACTTAAAAAGAGCAGAAAAGAGCCCGTGACCTCATAGACATCAGTGGAAAGGTGTATTATTTATTGCGCTGTGGGGTAATGAAACACCTGGTCGCAAGGGGCACCACAGGCTTGACGGAACATCCCATCGTGACAGAGAAGGCATGATGGTGGAGCAGCGCTACTTGTGGCGGGATCATGAGGCAGCTGGCCACAGGCTATTCCATGAGCTACCATGTCTTGTCTCAGGTATATATCAAACAGTAATGCATATATAGTCACCAAAGGGGCTGGAGAAGAATGTTGGTAAGTGTGGTGGCTTGGTTATGTAGACATAACACATGTGTACAAACAGTAGCATGGATATGTATGACACATTCACATGAGATTCTTTACAAGGACTGCAACTGCATACAGCATGGATGAACTTCATAACTATTCAATGAATGAATCCAGTCAACCTCCCAATCATATTTTTAGCAAGGTTCAGAAACCGGCAAAACAGAAATCACAATAGTATTAATTTGGGGAACAGATTCTACTAGGATGAACAGAGGGATTTCTGGGGCGCTGACCCGACCCTCTTTTTGGATCTGTATGGTAATGTGTTCATTTTGGAGAAATGCATCAAGTTGTCCACTTACTAAATGACCATATTTTCAAATTTATATTATACATCAATAAAACACTTGACTCCTGGGTAACATTAGCAATGCGCAGCTGCATACAGTTGGTTTACAAGCGTGTTCATCACCACCACATGCTCATTCTCTACTGTGGAGAAGTGGCTATTCACTCTCAAGAGATGTAACAGTTACATTCCACAAAATAATGTATTGGCAAAGCCATAAATGCTTATCAAAGGCCGAGTAACACACATATGAGGGTGCACAGCTAGTACTTTGAGTTGAATACAGGTACTAGTTTCATTTACTTACAGCAGACATTGAATTCAAAAAGCAGATGGGGGTCTGTCTAAGTTTTGCTTTCTTGCTCATCATCTGTTGGAGTCACTGTAATGCTCCTTTGGGGAAATTTCTTCTACTGCATGATGTGTGTTCCTGGTGCGATTATCAATTCTGTCTTCTCCTAGCCAGCAGGTAGGCATGCAAAGTAAACTGGACCAAATGGACTCTCTCCTCTTGGGACGTAGACTTTGTGGGACAAGGTCACCAAAGAGAGCTTAGCTGATCCACTTGCCAGCTGCTGTCTGAGGTGACACTCCACTAGTTTCTGCAACTTAGATCTTCTGGGGGATGGTCTGTTTTTTGGACTTTCCCAGTACCAGTCTGGCCATTTTTTCCACCTGTGACGTCCCTCCATTTCTGTTGAGTGTGCCTAAACAGCAACCATGATACAGCTCTGTGCACCCAGACTCAGCTTCCATTAGACTCCACATTAGTTTGGCCAAGTTCTGCTTCCAAAGCCCACAGTGTAAGTTCACCCTCTTCTCCCACTGACACATACCTGCAAACTCGCTTAGTGACACAACTTGTTTTCTCAAAGCGTAAGACTATAATACATAGTATAGTATACTACTAGAAGAGCTCCAAAGAGAATGGCAAATAGAGCCAAAGATGTGAAGAGGGCATAACATCCATATATATGGCAGAAATGTTATTTTTAAAAAGCCATAAAACAAACAACTCTGCAAGCTTAGTAGTTCACATAATTTATTTAACAATAATTTTTTGAATGAGCATAATTACCTACTACAATGTCAATTTTAGGTAATAACATCCATTAAATTGTCTTTATGTTCTAGTCATACTTTCCCGCAAGACATTACAGATGTACCTATTTGTTTCTCTGCTTATTTTGTAGTAATGGAGATTGAATTAGTCAAGCTAGGCAAGCATGCCACCATTGTATTGTATTCCAGGCCCCTTATTTACTAAGATAAAATATGAATCACTTACTATTTTTTATACCAAAGACTACTCTGGCATACGCAAAATACTAGACTTTTCATTTAACATGTAGACTTCTTCTTGATCATCAATTTAAAGTGACTGAAGCACTGGACATGTGGGAACCTTGAGAGCCAAGATGTCTCCTTTCCTCCTATCTGTACCCACCACGATCATAGATAGTACTGTGTGTTCCTGGTATTATAAATAGGAGAGGGGGGCAGATGTCCACACAGGAGTGAGGGGGTGGTCCCTACAGGTGCTTCAGCAGGCAGGGAAATGAACTGCAGAGGGTGCGAATGAAAACTCAGAACAGATTTACCTTGTCAACCTGGATCCAAGTTTCTAGAGAGTCTGACAGTGGTTTACTGTAGACACATTTAAACACAATAGAAACTGGGGAAAGATTTCCAGGCAACAGTCATTCCAATTCCAGGGGTGACTACATAGAAACTCCTTTACAAACGACAAGTGACCACGAGGATGGGTTCTATAGCTTCAGGGCCTAGGGTGTGGTCTCTGACCAAGAGAGCATATAAAGCACATCTCCCCTAAGGATGGCTTCTATTAACTGGGAGCTAAAGATAAAGGTCTAGGAAGAAAGAGTGTGGGACAAACATTCCGGGGGTTTTGGATGAGGCCTGACTCTATAGCAAAAGGTGGGTAAGTTCTGCCTTTGCAGGTAGCAAAAAGGTCACCAGGTTCTGCTCTCCTGGATGGAAAGCAGCTATTTCCTCCTGAGGAAACACCCCTGTGTTTAACATTCCTGGTTTCCCCAGTGATGTGTGGGCCCAACAAGGGAGAAGGAAAAAGAAAATGTAACAAATTTAAATTGCCTTAGGATTTACAGGACATTAAAATCTTTCTTCAAACCTTTCCTTGTATTTCTCTATCTATTTAACAATATTTGAAGTCTTCTATTTGTTAAAATGTATTTTTCATTTGCCAACCTCTCTCTCTGTCCCCCACCGTGTGTGTGTGTGTGTGTGTGTGTGTGTGTGTGTGTGTGTGCGTATGTGTGTGTGTGTGTCTGTGTCTGTGTACACATGCACATGTGCCACGTAAGAGGACAAGAGCTGGATGGGATTGAACAGTGGCTGCCAGGTGTATGCAGCAGTGTCTCTGTCCACTGAGCACCTTGCTAGCCCCCAAAGGATTATTTATCTTCCTCTGCATATGCTCAGATAAGATATTCAAACATATTCTCTGTCTTTATGAGAATAAACTCCAGCCTTATATCTAAGAAAAATTAAGTGAAAACACCAACTTCTCATTTAAGTGTCAATATTCACACGTTCCTTTTTGTGGCCAATTATGTTTCTAAACCTAGATTTCTCCAAGTATAGATGATTCTGTTCATTATTACATGAAAAATATAGTTATTAAAGAAATACTAATGACTCTCAATGCTTAGGTTAGAACATAAATGGGTTTGAAAAATAAACCTAAAAGCCTGTTGTAATTATTGCTGTTACTTTTTAAGCTTCTTAGGTTAAGTTATATGACAAACGAGATTGGCATCATCAGAGAGGCGAGTAGGTAGAAAGTGGAGGAAGCACACCAGAAGAATGCCTAAATCCGGATGATGTGCCAGTGGATGCTCATGGTTTTCTTATCTTACTTTCTCCATGCTTGAAATTTTCTATAACAAACTTTCAGACTTCAAAGTAGTGCTGGACAGCAGCTGTGTGGTAAGGAGCTCCTTGCTCTTCCAGAGGCCCCAAGCTCAGTGCCAAGCAATCATGCTGGACAGCTCACAGCCACCTGTAATGATGCTGTCTTCTAGCTCTGTGGGTCCTGTTCAGGCAGTGCACTTGCACACTGCACACACAACACACATGCCCAGGTGTACAAATGTAAACAAAAACATGTAAATATCCTTTAGACATCCAAAGAAACCCCTGATAGAATTTTAAAAAGCATCTTCCCTAAAACAAATCTCCAACACACAATTACTTTTGCTATTTCATTTTCAGTCAGCTGGGAAATTAACTCACCAATCTACAAGCATTGAAAAGGTATATGAAAGGCTATTGTCGCCACCTACTGGACAGAGTTTGATTGCCTGATATAAAAACTTCAAAGTGTCTAGTTTTCACAAGTTATGAAGCTTGTCTCTCTTGTGTGATACATTAGCATGCTAATTAATGTCATGCTACATCACCTTAAATACATGCCACTTGCTGAGAGGTGTACTGTTCAAAAGTGATCATCTTGTCATGTTCCTGTCTGTCTCACCTGACAACAGATGCCAATCACGTATAGACAGGGATAGACCACAAAGTTAGAAACTTGTCTCTAGGTGCAGGCAATGTAACAGGTTTTTGTTATCTAAGTCTTTAAGGATCTTGGGGGTGGAGAGATGGCTCTGGGATTAAGAGCACTTAGTGTTCTTGCAGAGGACTCAGGTTCAAGTCCCAGCTCCCACATGATGGCTCATAACTATCTGTAATTCCAGTTCCAATTCGACGCCCTCTTCCGGCCCAAACATGATGCAGACAAAAATACCCATATACATAAAATAAAATAAACATAAGTAATTTTTAAAGAAAATAATATTTTAAATTGACTTATACTACAAACTTTGCAATCTTTTATAACTTGGCTAGTGAAATACAACATTAACTTTTAATCTGTTACTTGGGTTAGGATCACTTGTGGAACTTTAGAATAAACTGTTGTTGCTATGGAAATCAGAATTTCTTTTTAGTAAAATCAGGGTTGACAGCATTGGTAGTGTGCCTGATGAGAAATGCAAAATTCCAAAATCAATCTCCTACTCCCAGGTGAAGACTGGTTATTTGTTCTATGCAAACCTTCTAAGTAATTGATATGTAAGCCAAAGTTGTGATTCATCAGTATTTACTATAAAACTTTAAAACCTCACTTTTAAAAAAACCAATGGGCTATTGGGCATAGTGGCACACCCTTTAATCCCAGCACTTGGGAGGCAGAGGCAGGCGTATCACTGTGAGTTCGAGGCCAGCCTGGTCTACAAAGTGAGTCTAGGACAGCCAAAGCTACACAGAGAAATCCTGTTTTGAAAAACCAAACAACAACAACAAAAACCCAAAAAACAAAAAAACAATGGGCGGGGGATCTTGAAACCATTTAAATGTTCAAATGTTCAGCAATTGAGGGAACATTGCAATAAAGTTTCATGTTATTCATTTTCTGGAGATTTGAATAACAGAAATGATTACTTTCAAACAGCATAAATGTGGGGCTAGAGAGATGCTCAGCAGTTAAGAGCACTTGGAAAGGATGTGGGGTCAGTTCCTAGTACCCAAGTGGTGGCCCATAACCATCTGTAACTCCAGTTCCAGGAAATCAGATGCCCACCTCTGACCACCACGGGTACATAGTGTGTGTGTGTGTGTGTGTGTGTGTGTGTGTGTGTGTGTGTGTGTGTGTGTCTCAATCATACAATAAAGTAAGTAAAATCAAAATCAAAAGCCTGTCTTCTTTGTAAATTGAGACTTCAAATAATATTGAATCTTTGGGTTTCAGAATCCGTCATGTACTATTTTTCACAACCTATTCCTCACCTTTCTCTTAGCTTTCACATCAGCAGTGCCCAAGAACCAAGAAACTTAAGTACTTTAATTCAATACTTCAAAAATGTGAAACCTACACTACATGCTAAGTCTAGTCTATCTCAGAACACATGAAAAAGCAATGGCTTAGCCTGATGGTTAAAACAGTGGCTAAGAAAGCCCAAGGCCGGGTGTGGCACACCTCTATGGAGCCCGAGCCAGAAAGATCTCCAGCTCAGCAGACTGATCTCATTTGCCACGCTGGACCTCCCACAAGTGCAACTCCTTCTACATGAGCATGCCATTTCCCTACTGCATGGCTATGAGGGTGAAGTGGGAGCTATAACACAGTCAATAAAAGATGACCACTGTGAGTGTCTTGGCCTGTGCCTCTTATTTGGTAAATGGTGCCTAAACTTTTATTTTCCGGTGGGACAAAAGCTTTGTGAGGTGCAGAAGTTGTTCCTGGTTATTTGAGCTTCCCAGGGCACTAAAATACTGGGGACTTGAAAGCTGCAGACAGCTGGGTTCCTGGAGCTCACTGGCCAGCCAGTCTAGCCACCTGGGGAGCGCCACACTTAATATTCAAAAGTCACAGTGAAGAGTGGCTGAGGAAGACACCCAACTTTCTACATGCCCCACCCCCACCCCCCAGTCACACACACAGAAGCAAACAGCATGATGGTGATGAGCCGGGTGAGGAAGGAGGCTGCTTCGTTACCTCATATGGCCATGTCTCCCAAAGGAATGTTACAACACTAGAAACTGCTTCTAGGCCTACCTTCTACCAAAATACAGACCACCAACGCTAAGGAGAAAATGCAACAGGATCCAAGAATAGAAAAATATAAACAACACCAACAAAAAATTAAAACAAAGGAAACATGACAAGATTTCTAGAAACTGACATTTCTTTCCTTATTTTTGAAACTGTTTTTTTAAAAAGTGTTAAAATTTATTTCTAAATGTACTGAACAAGAAAACACAGGAGCCAAACTAGAAATTATACAGCTTTATAGATTGATCCCACCCCTAATAATTTCACAGTACGACACTTCTAGGCAGCTTCTTTGGTTTCGGCTTCTTTGGGCAACAATGAGTCGATCTTCAGGAGCAAACCTTCGCTGGTTGAACTACGAAGGAAGGCTCGCACCACAAACGGACCTAGAACAAAGACCAGAGCCAACTGTGACTTCCTCACTCAGATCCCTGCGGTCAGATACACATAGCCGTAAGAAAGCTTACTGGACTCGGTTTCCCCTGCAGAGCGCTGGGCTGCTATCCCAGACAACTCTGCACTAGGGTGCTCCTGGGAACGCATGCTCACTGGTAACTCACTGCTCTCCTCCAGAGATGAGCGCCTGGAATCTGTTCACCACAAAGCCCACAGTGAAGGGAGCAGGCGGTGACGTTCACACCGGATGGAAAGGCTCTAAATAAGAGCAGTCAACACACACGGTAACGCTGAGTTACCGGACAGCTGATAAAATTCTCCACAGATTACAAGACCCTTCCTAACAACAGTTAAGGGCTTCACCTAAAGTGGCAGCAAGAGAAAAACATGATTTTTAGAGAATTTATTGCCTATTATCCTTCTTTAGCTATCTCAGAAGAGCAAAGTTTCCTATGGAATACAAGCTACATTTTGGATGAAAGAATTAACAAGTGGGATATTCAATCACCAATGCGCTTACTTCTCAGGGATGGCAAACACAGCTCAGACGTGTGTCTTAGTAACTTGATTATTACACTACTCACCTGTGGGCACCCAGTGTGCTTAGTGTGAGGAACACAGGCCTCGCTAAAGGCAGGGAAGTAGCTTGCATTTCAGCCACCACACTGCTCAACTTAGTGACTCTCCAATGGCAAAAATCACCCACCTGTAAAAGGTACCTCCTCCCATGACAAGAGTGCCTTCTTTTTCTTATGAAATAAATAATAAGGCCAACTGGCTTCAAACTACTATTTCATAAATGGCTTTTTCCCTATTTAACACCATTATACTTTAAAGCAATTAGTTTTCTTTTAAACCTTAATATATTTAACAGAAATAATATGCAAATGTACAAAAGCTTGTGGTATATTCTTTGTTACTGATAAAGAAGTCCCATTCTAAAACCTTATGGTTCATAAATAGGGTAATTAAGAATCCTTGGGGGAAAATTTTATCTTACTTAAACAATCCCTGGAAATACTGTGGCTATAGTACCTGTACATTAACTGTTTGTGTTAATATTTCATATTTGTGAAGTATCACTGGAGTGTTAGGAAGTCTGCTCTCACCAAGCTACTCACCCAGATCCAGTGGCCTGTGCCTACAGACCTCCTTTATAATTGCTTGAAGATTGGCAGCTAACTGGTCACTTGGCATATCCAACTGAAAGAAATGGATACACAGACGTCACAATTTAGTAACTGTATCTGCTTGCATTCTATACAGTCTGTCTCATGTATTTACCTAATGCAATGACATAGTAAGAAACTCTACTATAAAAGCTCACAAGAACTCTATAAGTCTTTTAGAAGAATTTACACACCTTCATATATTTATATATCAAGAGTTGCTTTATAGAATATACCATAGTGAGCCATTTTTAAGTTTCCTATGAGGATCTACAATTTCCAAGTAATTTCCCCCAAACACATCCCAAAGACACATACAATTCACTCATCCCTTAGCCGGGCGTGGTGGCGCACGCCTTTAATCCCAGCACTCGGGAGGCAGAGGTAGGTGGATCGCTGTGAGTTCGAGGCCAGCCTGGTCTACAAAGTGAGTCCAGGATGGCCAAGGCTACACAGAGAGACCCTGTCTCAAAAAACCAAAAAAAAAAAAAAAAACACACACAAAAAACAATTCACTCATCCCTCAACTAGAGACTTCTCTCTTACTCATGTGTGTGTGTGGAGGGGGGTGGCATGTAGTGCACCTGTGCACACATGTGAGTGGAAGCCAGCGGTCAGCGTTGGACGTCCTCCTCTACTGGGTTCCACCTTGCTCTTTGAAACAAGTCTCTTGATGACCATGAAGCTCAGCAGTGTGGCTAGGCTGGCTGGCCAGCAAGCTCCAGGGGTCCTCCTGTCTCTGTCTCCCCAGTGCCAGCGTTATAGACATGTGACAACAGGTGTGAGGGCTATGTGTTATGCTATTTATAGTATACAAAATATACTCTTCAACTTTGTAGATCATGAAAACTTGCTCAAGAAAAATGCCTACCAGTACACAAAAAACTGGACCCTCTGCTTTCAGGGTCTTCGGGGATTTCTGACTTAAGAAGAAAAGTGACGAGAGAAGAAAGACTTCTGAAGAAACAGGACCCCTGGGCCAGTGAGACTCACTTGACTAAGCTTGTCTGGATATTTTGTAGGATTATGGATTGCAGTGGCAAAAACTATTTCTACCTCTTACAGAGAATAAAAAATTTAAAAGCAAAACACATAAAAGTGAGCTTTAAACAATGCATAATCCTACTACTACAGCCCATTATTGTATTCTATGTGTGATACGAGCAACCTAAAGACAGAGACTGTTCAGAACAATGATTTTACACTACTCCTCAGATTCACTCCCTGAGAGGCTTTCTGTTTCTAGTTTTTGAAGTGAATCACTAGACAAGAAAAACTTTGACGCCCCATTTTGCTGGCTCAGTTTTCAGTCTTTTTAAATTTGTGTGTATAAAGCAAAGTCTCTGGGCTAAAAATTATCACAGACAAAAGAACAAAATGTCCCACATACACATGACACACACTGTAAATAAATAGTATGTATCTTTAAAAGAACAAAAATCATAAGTAGTTTTCCAGAGTGACAGTTCTGCATAAGGCACTTTTAAGGCAACAGAAAGTATACAGTATCATACCTGATACCTATGTATATCATTAAGATTAAAGCAGTTTTATCTTTGTGAAACCTTTTAGGGGTCAATTTATTTTTTTAAAGATTTATTTATTTATTATGTATACAATGCACATTAGATAACATTATAGATTGCTGTGAACCACCATGTGGTTGCTGGGAATTGAACTCAGGACCTCTGGAAGAGCAGACAGTGCTCTTACCACTGAGCCATCTCTCCAGCCCTCTCAACTTATTTTTTTAATGATTAAAGACTGAATGAATATAGCTACAGTATAAATATATTAGGTACCTAAATCCTGCAAAGAGAAATGATAACATGCCAATCTGAAATGCTCCCTGATGTATGCTGATGCCTTTCTGGTGAATGGTGTTTTGTGCTGCTGTCTAGAGTCATCACATCATGACATAAGCACTACAGTGAGGTATGTGACCATTCTACATTTTACAGGGAAATTAAGATGGTATAATTTTTAACTAATTTAATATCCCATTTGAAAGTATTATGACCAGTTATTTATTGATTATTTCACAGTGTGTTGCATCCATGTAGCTTCTCCTCTCCTTCTCTCTCTCTCTCCATGTACACTACAAATCTGGGTCTGTGAGATGACTCAGCAGACAGACACTTAACCCCCAAATCTAATGACCTGAGTCCAATCCCCAGATCTCACATGGAAGAAGAAGAAAGCTGACTCCAACATACTGTTCTATGACCTCCACAAGTATGCTGTGGCATGTTTGTACATGTGCATACACACAAACACACACATATAATACATAAGTAAGTATAATAAAATTTATAGATTTTTAATGCACCTTAAACAAAAGGGAACAAAATCAAACAAAAGTTTGACTGCATTTTGACTTAAAAGTAGCTTAGCAGTTAAAGCACTGGCCACTCTCCCAGAGGACCCAGCTTCAATTCCCAGCACCCACATGGTGGCATACATGCAGCTGTAACCCCAGGTCCAGGGAATCTGATGCCCTTCTGGCCTCCGGAGCACTGCAAACATGTTGTACAAAGATGTACATACAGGCAAAACAAAAGCCTACCCAAATATAAAGTAGAAATAAGTATTTTTAGAGTGGCCAGCTTCTGTAACTAAAATGTTATACTGCAGTTCTGATAACGATCTGTAATCTTCAGGTGACTGATCACCTGTAACTGGGAACTGCAGGGGACTAATGCCTTAGATAAGCAGAGTGAGTCCAGGACAGCCAAGACTACACAGAGAAACCCTGTCTCAAAAAACAAAAAAACCCAAAACAAACAAAGTAAGTCCAAGGGCCAAACGTTAAAACTGGTCTTCAGGCTATACGTGGAAAAGTTAGGAAATAGAGAATTAGATATTAATACAGTGGTTTGAGACTGCCTGCAAGGAGAGTTCAAATCAAAGACTTTGGGATTTATCTTACCAACAGTGAGTGGGAATTTAATACTGCTAAGCAGATGAGTCACATACCTTATCTGCTTTAGAAGGAATTCTGGAGGATGCATATAAAAAACAGACTTGGCGTACTCTCTCTGTAAATGGTAAGGCAGTAAATATGTACGGCTTTGTAGGTCACATGGGCTCTGTTACAACTGCCCAGGGCTGCTTCTGGGGCAGACCAGAACTTAAAACAATACATAAACGAGTGCAGCTGTGTCCCAACAAAACTTTCCATATAGAAACAGGTGGAGAGCTGGGCTTTGCCCAGAGTGCAGTTTGCTGGTCTATGGCACTGACCACAGAACTGAGAGACACTGAAGAAGTGATTGAGCAAAAGTGACCATTGCTTTCTTCCAGAGCAAGAAAGAGTTTTGTTTGTGTCATTTTATTTAAAAGAACACTAGGCTAATTTTTAATTTTCATTTTTAGAACATTTTTTTAGGCTTTTTATCCAGTAGACTTTTAGTTTATTATTATGTGTCTGCTTTGTAGATGAAACAAAATATGTTTTGTTTGGCTAAGAATTGTATTGCAGTTTAAAAATGACAGTAGAAAAAATTCCTAGCAACAGTTTCAACAGCTGTTGTAAATTTTATGCATGCATTTAAAACAGGTTCTTTGGGGTTGATGACAGGGCCCAAATCTAGAAACAAAACTAGAAAATGTAGTATCGTACGTTCTACATTTAAGAAAGATACCAATAGTTAAGGCCACCCTACTGTCTTCTCTATCAATCCCAAGTAGAATCAGAAGCCAGGAGAGATGGCTAAGGCTCCAGACACCTCACTTGTAGAGATCGGGGACCCCTGCAAGAGGAGGACGCTGCTGGTAGCATGTGACATGTGGACTTCAAACCATTAAGAGATGTCCAGAAAGCACCGACAATCCAACAGTACAAACTCCCAGGTACGCAGAAGGCTCCAGCCTTCCCCTCCACACACTCTGCCAGGTCTAGCTACACCCAGAGCCCAGAGGAATTAGGCCTGAGAGAGGCGCTGTAGCCAAAGGGAGCTTAGGCCCATGCACTCCAGGAGAAGGCTGAGAACCCAGGAACTCCCTATGTCAGGTCACTAACATCACAGAAGCCTGGCATTAGAGCCTGGACTAAGTACGCTTCCAGCTAGTAACAGCCATTAGAGCCTTGATGGCTGCTTATGCCTAAAAGAGAGGAAGTTGTACTGAGCACAACTGGAAGCAGTGAATGGGAAAAATATTTCACGTTTTCATTTCAGTAAATGCTGACTTCTTTTCAATAAACTACTCATTTGTACACAGACACAGAATATATTCTGTGTGTATGAGAAATGAAAATTTATGTTCATAGAGGCAATTTCATAGCAAGGAGACATTAGCAGCAATCTAGTACCCAACAAAAGGAGTAAGGCTGAATAAATTATGATATATCTATCATAAGAAACAATAAAACAGCTACTAAAATTCTATGCAAGAATTTTTATGACATAGAAAAGAGCTTAAGCCACAGTGTTAAGGATACCAAACTCAGTACGTAACAGGAATACAGAAACCAAAGTAGTGCATGCAAGGAGAACGGACAATAATGAAAAGTGTTAACGTGTTTGTTACCATTGATCACAGGAAATCTGAGTTTTCTTTGTATTCTTGCCTGGGCTATGGAGTATTTTCCAAAGACCTTTCTACATACACATATTCCCACAACAAACAACTGGCTTTTATTCAGTCTTTGAAATCATAACACTCAGGGGCTACAGGGGTAGCTCAGCAGTTAAAAGCACTTGTCCTTCAGAGGAGCCTGGTTCTGTTCCAAGCACCCACACGGCAGCTTGCATCCTCGCCTGGTCTCACGCACAGTTTCTCTCTTCTAGACTCAGAAGTGCATAATGTGCTAATTCTATGTAGCCGTTCAAGGAACTGCCTTATCATTTTGGTAGTGATTGAAGCATTTCAAATTCTCACTAGCAACATGGAAGACTTGCAGTTTCTATACATTTTCACCATTTATTTTACACACTTAAACATACACACACACACTAACAATAGCTACCCTAAAAGTGGTGAATTGGTGTCCCACTGTGATTTTAACCAGTACTTTCCTGATAGCCTGAGTGTGTTTTCATTGGTTTTGGTCATTTATATAGCTCACTTTAAAATGGAGTTATTTATAACTCTATTATTTAGTGGCAAATTTTTCTCTATATGTTTTAGAGACAAACACTGTATACATGGAGGTTGCAAATACTTTCTCCTTTGCACTAAGCTGGTAGTGCCAAGCATTAATCTTTATAAAATCAAATTTACTCTTCTTTTTTTGTCTGTATTTTTGTCTGTCATGTAAGCTTTTGAGATTTATTTGAATGTTTGTGTATACCAATAGTTTCTAACTTTTTATTACTGAATAGTGTTGAACTGTATGAAAGTACCTGAAGGTTTTAGTCCACCTCAACAGGACATGGGTTTACAGTTACAGGCTGAGCACTGCTGATCATAAAACCTCAAGTGTGGAGCTGGGTTTGTAGCTCAGTAGTGGAGGTAAGTCTCAACAATCATACACAAGGCCATGAACGAAATCTGAGGCCCTACCTAAACCCATCATGGCGGTCCCTCTCTCACAAGGGTGAGTCCCAGCACTCACAAGGTGGAAGCAGGAGAAACAGGAGCTCATAAACAATTTCAGATGAAAAGTTGTTTTGAGGCCACTATGACTACATACAAAAGACTCTGTCTCAAAAACAGTAAAATAAAATACATTCTCCTTTTGAGACAGAGGCAGACACTCAGAGCAGCCATGGACTCAGCATGTGGCCTAGGCTGGCCTTCGGCTCTCTGAGACTCTTGCACAGCGCTGTCTCCTTAGCGCTAGGATTACAGGTCAGACACCTTCACACCCACCTAAGAGATTAGAAACCCTGGAGCACAAAATGATGATGCTTTCCATTTTGCAGTTTGGAACATTCTAGATCTTCAGGTTATGGAAACTCATTTAGTAAAGTCTCCAAACACTCCAAACGTGTTAAAAACAAACAAACAAACAAATCCTGCTGATTGTTACGTATTTCAGGTTAGTGTTGAGATATCTGGGAGCTGAGTTTTGCGCTCATTTTAGAAGGGCTTATGTCTGTGGGTAAACCCCTACGGACACCAGCTGTGCAGCACTGCCCGCACATGGCTGGCTCTGGACCACAGCACCACGCTGCTCTCCAGAATGGCTGCCCTCTGCTGTGAGCCCAGCACAGAAGCTCTTACCACTCCATGATCATGTTAATTTCTTCGAGATGCTTCCTCCTTTCCTTCGGGGACCCCAATGACAGGAAACTTCCATTTTTTGTCAGTGTCCCACAAGCTCTCCTTTTATTTCTTTTTCTTTTTTCTTTTCTTTTTTTTTTTTTGGTGGGAGGGGGTCTTTCATCTGTAGTCCCCATTTTTATCTTTAGGAGTTTGTATACAGCTTAGGCTGCACTCATGTCCACTGCCTGGAGTCAGGCTCTGCTGAGAGCTGGCCTGACAGCCATGGGAGGAGACAAGGAAGGCCACTGTCAGCCTGGTGCTCCTCCAAACAGCCACTGTGCACGCAGCACTCACTGTCCAGGTTTCCTCGTAGCTGCACCCAGTGGGAAAGGCAGTGTGTGCTACAATGACCATCTCACCTGGCATGAGAGCCTCTCAGGCTTATGTGCACGTATCTAATATTTTGGGGTGGCCAACTTTTTCAGTAAAGGGCTGGATCATATTTCAGTTCCAGACTTTCAGTTTTAAGGGTATATATGATTATTATTTTTGAATTTGTTAAGAGACCACTTTTTAAATTGTTTTATTTTTAGATTATGCATCAATTTGTGTGACTGTGCGGCTATGTGCATGTGAGTATGGGTGCTCCTGCAGAGGAGAAGCATTAGCTGCCCTAGAGCTGAAGTTACGAGAGCTGTGACTACCCAAAGTGGATGCTGGCATCTTAGGGAATATAGCTTCCCCTCTGTCTTAGCAGCACACCCTTGGAGACCTCAGATCTACTGCCGACATGCCCTGCCTCCTGTATTTTACATTCTATGATACATTTTCTTCTCTTTATAATCTCATTTATAATGCATACACTGTACTCCACTAAAAACAGTACAAGGAAAAGCTAATTGGCCAGAGAGAATGAGGGGAAAGAGGAGGATGTGGCAGTGACCTGGGAGCCAATGGCTTGCTCCCTTTCACTGAGACATTGATGGTATCTGACAAACAATATTCCTTGCTAGCTATCTGCTAGTTTAATGTATGGACCTAGTTTCTGTAAAAATAAACCTTCAAATTCCAAATCCTACAACATTCACACTGTGTTGAACTGAACTCCAACACGTTAACTTTTCCTGTTTAACCAGTTCACTGTCCTGAGAGCTCTCGTTTCAACAGGAGATCTGACCGTGTTTATGTCCCTACCTTACACTTGTTTATTTTTGTTATATTACACTTCAGCTTTTATCAGATGCCAAAACAAGAATGTTCTTGCCTCAAGACATCTCACTATTATATAAACAAGCAGAGTGATGCCCATGAACAGATCATGTCTACAACTTCAAACATGTCTTTTGCTTTAAAAAGAAAGTAAAAAATAGCACATCAAAGGTGCTACCTCTATACAACACAGTTCAAAGCTCCAGATACATATGAAACGCAGACAAGACATACTAGTTACACCAGGGCTCGACATCCTCTGGGTAAACAGATTTCAGTCATCTGCCCGCTTTCTTCTTTCACAGAAAACAAGCTTAGCTTTGATTATAATCCATTATATAAATACATTAGAAGCATATTCTTCATAATTTCATCCATTTCTAGTAAAGTTTTTGCAATTTATTCTTAAATAGTCTAGATTTGATAACTAATTATATATCAATAAATCAAATAAATGTAACTTTTACAGTAAAAACACAATTGCATTCATATTTTTAGAATACTTTCTTTTTGTTCTTTTCAGTTTTTTGGGGCCAAGCTTCATTCTGTAGCTTTGGCTATGCAGAAGCCTGTGATTCTCCTCCACTGACCATCTAAGCATGGGATTACAGGCATGCACCAGCATGCCCAGCTCAGGTAATTTCTTAATATTTTGTTTTCTATTATAGACGATTTCATGTGCATACGTGCATATATGCTCAGGGGTGTGTGTACATATGGGCTTCTGTGTGGAGGCGGTCAATGTTGACTGTCTTTTTTAATCATAGTCCACCTTAGTTTTTGAAATAGTCTCTTTCTGAGCCTGAAGTTCAACACTTTGGCAAGACAAGGTAGCCAGAGCCCCAGGAGACTCCAGAGTCTCCAGCTCCCTGCACTACAATTACAGGCATGCATCACTCTGTCAGTCTGCTCTATGGTACTGGGGAACTAAACTCAGGTCTTCATGCCTATACAGAAAACGTTTACCAACTGAGCCATCTTCAGATCCCCAGCTTAACTCAATTGTATAGTCTACTAGTAGGAATCTGTCTAGCAATGTAAGAAAACAATAGGAAAACTGCAACTTGCCTCAGGAGTAAACAGGCATGGCATCGCCGTAATCAAAACTCGCTAAATGGCACATCACCAAGAAGGCAAGATCTACTGTCAACTATGAAGTACTACAAACTTTATACTCTTTCACATGCATTTCCCCATAAATTTAATTATTTCATGTCTTTCTAGCATGCTGTTGGACAACCAGAAGAGAATGGTACAAGGGGAAAAAAGTAGAGAAAATTCAGAAGGTTATTAAAAGTGAAAAAAATGATTGAGATGAAGAAAGCTAAATTTAATATAAAGCTAAATAATATAAAGCTAAAATAAATATAAAAATTTATAAATTATAACAATTATATTTAATGTCAAATAATTCTCAGAGTACCAGAAAGAGCAACTATTTCTTCTCTGGAGATAAAAGTTACCAAGAGAGCCAGTATAAAGCTGGTTCTTTTAGTCTCCTCTGAGCCAGAGGATGAGGGCTCGCTGCCCATCTTGAGAACCAAAGACAAAGGGAAAGGGTAGAGGAGAAAGGAAAAGGAACCTCTCAGCCTTTCATATATATGTGATATGGTATGGGGGCCATAGTCAAGGTTCATACGTTCTAAATATATGGGACATGCACGTGGGGGCCATAGTGAGGGTCATACATTCCACATATATAGATGTGAGGATTACAGTTATGGGATTTTCATACATACCATAAAGACAGAAGGTTTTTAAAAAATCTATTTTATTGATGAATTTGCCTCTATTATGTAAACACTGATATACAGTAGGCATGCAGTATGTACTAAATTAATGGCTAACACAACCACTTGGTCAGGAGAAATGTGTGTACAAACACTCTGCATGCATTCTACGGTCTACTGTAGTCCCAAAGGCATTCACTGAGGTTTACTGAGCATTTCCTATTAGGAGCCAAGGCCTTTACTATATAGAACTGTCTGGGGACATATCCTAGACATATTCACAACTCCAGTGTCAAAACAGTTCCTTGCTTTGTGTCCTAAATATCTTCTCAGAACATTTGAGCACATCTCCTTTATGGGTTCTGTATCACCTAAGCCTTTTCTTCCTCAGAGCCTTCATATCTGTTCCCTCTCCCAAGAACATCTTCTTTTCCCATGACTTCATAATCTCATCTTTTAAATCAGCTTCCATGAAAATGCCACCTCTGAGGGATGGATGCTTTTCCTAACCAAACCCATCTGAATAACATACCACACATGCATACACACCACACACAACACACATACCACACATACACCACACACATTCACACACCACACACTCACACTCCACACATACACACTCACACACCACACACACACTCACAACTACCCACACACCACACATTCACACACCACACACTCACACACCACACACACACTCACACCACCACCACCACCCCTGCTGCTGCTGCTTAAGCACACACATATTTTATGTCGCATCTATAGTCTCAGCATATTCTACCCACAGTGAGGAAGTTGTTAAGACTCAGGAGAATTGATGGATAACTCTATGTGCTTTGTGGTGGAGGAAGGAGCAAACACTGAAGGGCCAAAGTATCAAAGTAGCACCAGCCCATGTAGCGGCCACTAAGAAGGTCCTTTTGTCTATACTAGTATTCCTGAGCTACTAACGCATGAGAGGAATGGAAGGAAAACAGGCATAATGGAGGGATGAGAGCAAAACAAGAGGGAGGGAATAAAGTTAGTTTGGACATAACATAATATGTGCCCCAACAGAAGCCAGACTCCCTGTGTCTGCATAGCAACTTCTTGCTCAAAGCACACCCAGGTGAAGAATTCCCTCTGCTCAGCAGTCTCCTTTTGGAACAGAAAGAAATTCGCTAACATTAAGGTTTTATAAAGTAACAGATTCCAAGAAATGTAGGGTGTTTCATTTTACTCCATTATCTGAAATGTTGTGAGTAGGAGTTCTTTCTAAAGAATTGCCGGTAGTCTGAGATAAATGTAACAAATATGAATATTTCTGATCTCCTATGTTAGAAAACAGTCCAGTGAAAAATCTTATTAAAAATTGCATTTGTGTGGAAACTCACATTTGTAAAGAAATTAGAGGTTGACTGTAATAAAAACAATATGGCATTGGCATAAACACAGACCAAATAATACAGGACTAAAGACCAAAACATGAGTATACATAATTTCTGCCATTTAATATTCCACAAAGATGCCAAACACATAGACTGAAGGAAAGAAGTCATGTAGCTATCCTCAAGTAGACCTTTCAGCTATTAGAAGTGCACATGGGGCTCGGTATGTTATTTAGAAGGGGAGAGAAAGAGCACGAAGCTGAGCGGGGAAGACCTGGGGAAGTGAGAAGGGGAGGAATACAACCAAGGCTATTATGTACATGCATAAACATGTCAAAGAATAGAGCAGAGTTTAAAAGTACATGTGACTGTTTTACTTATCTGGTATCTTCTAAAAAAAAAAAAAGCAATGACCAGTTACTATTAATGATAAGCCATCTGCCCATTATAAATGTGAGAGTTAACAAGTAACTAATACATAGTACATGTACTCAAGTGTCTTTTTCCTTAATTGTTACTTGCTACATTATTGAATGCCTGGTCTATTTTCTACAGTGCTGTAGAGTAACTCTTTAAGTACATTTGAACTTTAATTGTGAGGCAAACTAACATTTAAGTATGATTTGGTAGCTTTCTGATTGGGGAAGCAAAGACATGTTAATTTATTTAAAACATTTTTTATACAAGCTGTATTTTTTAAAAAATAAAATACAGTGTCGTTTATTCTAGAAAGGCTAGAAAATTGGGTTTTGCTTGTACACTGTGATAAGTTATTCCTTGTATTTTTAAAGATAAAGACACACATGAATTTACACCCATATCAATCACACATAACCTACAAAACTGGCACAAATGTTTAAGTCTGTTAATATCCAACAGCCATGAAGAAAAGAAAAGAAGTACAACTGCATTGTTGTATGGCTTATATTATTTAGTGTGCGCATTCCAGATCACTATCTGGACGATTATAACATTTTATGTGCATATGCTACACTTCAAGAAATTTTGGCAACGTTTGTTTGCAAGAATTTCATAACAGTGTCATCCATATAGCAAATACTGAATACACATGAAAGGCCCACCAACAGGAACTGGTTATGGTGCATAACGGAAAACACAAATACAGGTATTAAAAGGAACACAGTATGGATTGGTCCCCAACACCACTAAGAAAGTGGCAACTGTTACTTTCAGCCATTCCAAAAAAGTTAAAGGACAGCGTTGTGTGGCACAGTAACATAAAAATTAATTTTATAAGGGTATTTATGTTGTATACCTAAATACTGCCAGGATAAAAAAATACATGTGTCCATGGGGTGGCTTGGGAATTCCTGTTTTTTTTTTCCCCCTGTAGCACTTTCTTTCTAGTGTTATGCCTTAAGACCTTCTCCTGAATTGTGGTATTTTTATTTCTAACCAATTAAGCTTTATGCCAAGACATAGATAAGTGGTGATCACAGGACAGCTATGAAACCACTCACATAGCTCAGGGAGGAGAGGCACTATTCTGTAAAAATATAACTATGACACAAACCTGTAAGAGAGTAAAGACAAGGCATTCAGCTGGTTGTATTTATCACTTTGATACAGAAGAAAAACTAGTTAAAACTAATTTAAACTACTCAAGCTGCACTCCACGTGACATTTCTAGACCTGGCTCTTGGAGCAGTGTGCCCCTGTGGACCTCTCCAGATCCTGACAAGGGGCATTAAGATGGCTGAGCTCATGACATAGCCTCATTCCAGCTAACAGAAACAAAATAAATTCCCTCCTCTCACACCCATCACACCTAATAAATAAAAACATCTTTCTAGATGGAAGTCAGAATTTTTTTTCTGTAACAAAACAAAAACGTATTTTCGGTTTAGCAGGCTACAACCAATTTCTATGTCTTTGTGTAACTGTCTAACACTGAAAAGACCATTATTAACCCTCAGACTATATAAAAACAAGCCTTAGTCATGAGCAAATTTGGCACACTGGCTATTCTTTATTGCTACCCTGCTTTTATCCAAAGTGAGCAGGCTCCCAGACACGTGTTATGTGATGCTGTTAGTGTCCTTTATTCTGTACTCATTCTAAATCATATTATCATTAGGATACAGGATGGGGGGTGGGGAAAGAAGCCACATCTTCAGTAGTCTCAACCATATAGTAAAAATATCACCATGCATGAAAACTCCATTATATCAGTTTGAAATTTTTTTAAATATTAATGTTATCTCTGATAATTAAAATAATTTTTACTAAATTGTTTTGTAATCAAATATAATAATAAATAGTTGAAAATCTTTAAAACAATTTGTAACTCCTACTTCCTGCCCCCCCATCTCTGTATCCAAGGTAACCTCTAGTTGTCTATCAATCTAAATTAGCTAACATTTGCTAGAATCTTATATAAATAGAATCATATATCATATACTCTCTCTTCCTGGCTTCTTTCACTCAGCATACATTAGCATATATGGAGTTCATATATTACTTTTGCTTATATGGATCCTGTGATGGATGTTTAGAATGTTTCTAACTAGGGAATATTATAAACATATCTGTTTCAGAATCTCTGTTTGAACATATGCTTCCATTTCAAAATACATGGCTAAAAGTGGAATAGCAGAACTGGGCAATAGGAGGAAGCTGGGCTTCTTCATAAAGTATCAAACTGCTTGCCAATAAGGCTGTATCATTTAGAAAAAAAAAACAAATTTCCCATGAATAGCGTGTGCGTGGTCCAGTCCGCTATGTCCTCCTCACACTTGGTATGGGCATGGGGGAGCAGTTTCATTCATTCAGTAGATATGTGCTTTAGTTTACACTGCCCTGATGACTAGAGATATTTCATGTTTTGCTTTTCATCTGATTTAAGTGTTCAAATTTCCTGCCAATATAAAAGTAGTGGGTAGTTTACTGAGCATAGAAAGCTTTTTTATGTATTCAGGACTTACCAGACATGATTTGCAATTTTTTTTTTACAATCCATAGTCTTTGCATTTTCTTTCCTTTGTCTTTTAAAGGTCGGGAGCTTTCAGTTTCTCCACAGAACCACATATCAAGTTCTTCTAGGAGTCACATTTTTGATGTAACATCTTTAAAAAAATCATTCCATAGCCCAACTTTTTCTTCTAAAGCAATCAGTATTAGGGTTCATATTTAAAAGTTTGCATTTAGCTTTTTTATACACATTGAGGTATTATATGTGCCTTGACATGAGGTTGATGGTGATTTACTGCAGACAACTATCCAAATGTTTTGGTGACTTTCCTTGGGAAAAGTATGGTTTATCCACTCAAAGTATTTTAGTTGACTGAAAATCAGTTGTTCACACACTTTTTTCTTTTTCGATTCTCTATTCTTTCTATTGTTTTATTTCTTAACATCAATACCATAATGTCAAAAGAGCTTTTTAAGTAAATTCGATTCGTTATTTGAGATGTTATCACTCTGCAGCCTGGCTTGCCTGAAGCTCAGAGATCCACTGGCCTCCTGAGTGTTGGGATTAAAGACGTGTGAACACGACCAGCAAATTCTGTAAATCGTCAGCTTTGTTCTTAATTCCAAGCTGTTCTGACTACTTTAGGTTCTTTGTATGTTTGTGTGTGCACGTGTGCAGCATGTGATATGTATACACTTGTGCATGTAAGCTATGTGCATGCATATGGAGGGCAGAAGTCAATGTTAGGTGGCTGCCTCAATCACTCTCCGTCTAATTTTTTGAGACAAGATCTTTCCCTGAAACTAGAGCTCAGCAACTGGGTGAGGCGGATGGCCCAGCAAGCTCTGGGGGTCTCCCAGTCTCTGCCTCTAGAGCACTGGGGAAGAGATACATGCCACCATGCCACCCTTGTATGTGGACACTGGGAATCTAAACTCAGGTCCTGTGCTATGCAACAAGCCCCATCAACAGAGTCACCTCTCCAATACTAGTTCTTTGTATGTCTATATGAATTTTGAATTAGTTAACTAATTTTTTAAAATCTGACTGGGCCAGGACAGCCATGGCTACACAGAGAAATGCTATCTCGGGGGAAAAAAAATCTGACTGGGATTTTGAAAGCGTGACGAGTCAACAAACTTATTTTCAGTAGGACTGTTATTGCAGTTCATTCTACAATTGCACAAAATACACTTCACCATTTATTTCATCATTGATTTCTTTCAACTATTGATGTTTTCAGTATATAGACTACTCACATCTTTAGATTTATTCTTAATTACTCCTTTTGATATTGTAATTCAAGTTATACATTTAAAATTTTAAATTTAGAATGTTTATTGTTATACAGAAGCACAGTTGAGTTTTATACTTTAAACTTGCATCTCCAACCACACATAACTGTGTTCTTTGTTTTACTAGCTAGATTATTAGCTGTAAGTCATAAGTCGCACTTTCTATTCTAGATGGCTTTAACTCTGTGCCTTGCCTTACTGTGCTGCCTACACTATTCATCAATGTTGAAGGAAAGCAGAACTCAGGAAGAAAGTAGGATTCAGTTGTTTATCGCTAAGTATGATATCAGCTGCTCGTGTGTCTGAGATATCTTTGTGAAGTTAAGGACACTGGGCTCAATGTTAGGACCTGAGTTTGGGTCTCAGCACCCACACTGAACAGCTTACAACTACCTGTACCTCTAACTCCAGGGCGTCTGATGCTTCTAGCCTCCGCAGGCACCTGCGCTCATATGCACACGCCCCTTCATACATATACATATAATTAAGAATAAGATCATTGCAAAAACTTAGAAAATTAAGAACACTGACTTTTCAGTGGGGAGCTTCTGGGACTGAGTACAGGGCCTTGCATATGGTAAGCATGCTCTACCACCACATAACACACTGGCTCCAGCTGATTTATTTGTTTGTTTGTTTGTTTCTTTCTTTCTTTCTTTCTTTTCCCAGCTGATTTCTATCCCTGGCATGCTGACACTTTTTAACCAGTATTTTGATTCTAGATTCTATGAAAATGACATTTGTGTTTCAGTTCATTAATATAGTGAGTTATAATAACTATTAAATGCTAATCCAACCTTGAATTCCTATAACTATTTGGCCAATGCCATAAGTTAAAAGGGGTTAGTCTCCTCCAAAACTCATGCTGAAATTTGACCGCCCCCGTGGCAGTGTTGGGCGCTGGCTCCCATGCAGTTACTGGGGTAAGGGGGCTAACTGTCTTACAGAAGTGGATTCATTCTCTAGACAATGAGTTGCCAAAAGGGAAGGCCCCTTCACATGCCTTCCTCTTCAGCACAGCTAGCGCTGCCTTCCATTCTTGTGCTGTGCTGTAGTGTGAGGTCCTCACCATGTATCAACACTGTGCACTTGGAGCCCACCACCTCCAGAGTCACGTGCTCACCGAGTCTCAGGCGCTCTCTTACAGCAGTAGAAATGGACTTTGCCAACCAAAAGATTTGTTAGAAGCAGGTTATTTTATTTTTACATCTATGTTCATAAATGACATTACACTATAGTTTTCTTTGTTACTTTTGATTTCAAGGAGCTTCCCAGTGTTGTAGGTGGGAAGGAAGGTAAATCATATCTGCTACTCCATCTTGGCCAAAAGCATCTGCCCCAGAGTTGTTGTCCTTGTCACATCCAATCCTTCCTAGTCAAGTAGTTCCTACCATGATTATCATTCTACATACGAAGAAACAGGAAGTGGGGAAACAGAGGCCCAGAATGCATTGAGAAACAGTTGCTGTTGTTTCAAAAGAACGAAACTAGATTTGAATCACAGCAATAGGAATCTAAGTTCCACTCCCCTAATCTTCCACTACAGCAAAGGAGTCAATAGCACTTAGCACATTTTCTTTAAACAATAAACATCTTTTTTTTAAATCATAACACAAAGTCTGCGAAAGTGTTACATAGTATGATCAGAGCCTATATTCTAATCACAATGATATCTGTTAGAGAAAAAACAGACACTGGTTTCTTATACTTTACAACCTATTAAACTATTAACTACAGAATATACTAAAATATTCCTTAAGAAAAAGCATATTTAATCCAGCTAGGAAGAGTTTTATAAGGTTATTCTATGATCCTTGAAGACAAAAACAAAATAATAGCAGCTATGATAGATGTTACCATTTAAAAACTGTATCTAACCCGCAAAAATACACTGTAAAATAGGCGTTATTATACTATATGGACAAAGACATTTGAAACTCAACATTGAGAAACTTGCCTAAAGTCCGCCACCCTTTACACAGAATGACAACTATCAAACAAGTCTCTACAGATCCAGGAGGATCTCGGGAGCTTTGCATTTGGGCTTTCGGTTGTTGTTTGGATTACAACACTGTCAACCTTAAGAAACAAGAAGCTCTGCCAAGGACCTTTGGGAAGAAGGAATTTCAACATCGGAGTCTAGCAGAGCTCAGGCCAAATAAGTGAGAGCTGAGCCTTGAGGATACTGAGACAAGTGGGACTTGGCCATGGCTGCGGAGATCTGTTCTGCAAGGCACAGGTTCCCACAGTAAGACTAGTGCAGTGCTTTGTCTAGATTTCTGATAAGCTACAGCGGATGTGGTTTGGTTAGCCGGGACTACCAACTGCTGGCTTGAAAGTAAAACAAGAGGGAAGAAATAAAACCTAACAGCTATTCAACTTATTTTAACTCTGTGAGCAGAGTACTAAGCCTACATGCTTGAAGACACTGCTACAGCTCAAATACCTACCCACTTCCCCTCATTTTAGCTGTGAGACCCCGAAAGTTTTCAACCCTGTGGCCTTTTATTTATAAAATGGAGGTGATGGTTGTACCTCGTCTGTGCTCGAGTCCCATCTGATACACAGACAGCACAACTCCTGCGCCTGAGGCTCACGAGTCATTGTGGAAGATAGGGTGGAAGGACTGTAGGAGGCAGGAGACCAGGAGGTCTGCGGTGAAATTGTGTCTCCTAGAAATGTCACGGAAGCGACAGCCATCATGTCTCACCAATATAGCTGCCTAAACATGACCTGAAGAAAGGATGGCATCAGCAGACATGCTAGTGTGGAATGGCAAAAGCCATGAGGCCCCAACACATACAAAGAACTAAAGGCAACCAATGCTGAGGGTGGGAGAATAGTCCTCCCCAGACAGGAGCAGGCCAACCACAGAGTCAATAACCAACAGTCAGCCCTGAAAACACACACACAGGTAACAGTGTATGGACTGAGCAGGTTGTATTCATGTATTTAGGAATACACACACACACACACACACACACACACACACACACACACAGAGGCCATGAATTTGGGGAAGAGTGGGGGTAGGGGAATAGTGCATGGGAGGGCATGAGAAAGAAAAAGGGAGAGGAAAATGATGTAACTTCATTATAATTTCAGAAAATTAAGAAGTTATTAAAAATAAAACTCAACAAATGACTTAAGAAACAAAAATCATTTAGAATAGCACCAGACACTTGGAAGGCGTTGTTTAAACCTGTTATCAATAAGTTACTACTATTCCTACAGTAATAAACAGAGAAATTTTATATAAATAGGTACTTTTGGAGATTCTTTAGTACAAGGAACAGTTGTAAATAACATGATGACTTTAATGTTTCCCAATGTTTATTCAGTTAAAAACAGTTCTGTAATTCTAACACATCTATATTAATGTCCTATAAAGGTATTAGAAACTGACACCAAGCAACTTCTATAAGTATGCAAATAACTTATAAAATACTAACAGAAATAATCGGACACAAGTAATTATAGAGTACTAAATATGTTATATACTCAGCAACATGCAATGTTCTTCACATGATCCAAGCCTCACAACTCTTTGTATGTGTTGTATGTATAAACATACACATGTGTGCGCATGCATGCACCTGTGCTACAGCACACGAGGGAGGCTAGCGATGGCCTGCAGTTGATTCCCCCGGGGAAGGAAGCCACTCTTCAGCTACTGAGCTCGGTAAGCTCCACCTACAGGGTAAGGGTCTTTCTGTGTGCATCTGAACAAAAGATGCAGCTCTGACTTACTGTTGCTATTTTGGTGCTGAGGAAGTTCGGCCTTTCTTCATCTACCATAATTTCATGTCCAGTTTTAAATAATTCAAGCATTTTGGGGATGTCACGACCAATGGAATCTGGTTAGAAAAATCAGGGAAATCTAAAATTATTATGTTATATAAACAAGTAGCAAAAATTAATGACTGAAATAAACAGGAATCCCATGTGAAGAAACAGTGACTACGACGTACAGAGACGCTATGGTAGTTGCTATGGCCCATTTCTAGTTCATGACCTCGGGTACTCTTCTCCCGCTAGGTGTGGATGAGGCCTGCAACTTGCCTTCTACCCAGGAGACAGAACGCTATGCACATAAGGTTGCATCATATAGCACCACAATGCCTGTCTTGGAGGAGACACTTCCTTATTGGCTTTGAAGAAGCTACAAGACTGTGCGCCAACATGCAGCGAGAACAATAGAGCAAGGAACTCTGAATCCAGCAACAACAATGGAAGCTTCATTGCGACAAAGAACAGACTTTTGCCGATAACCATGTGAATCTGGAAGTAGCTTCTCAGTCAAACTGGATGGAGAGAAGCAACTCTTCAGAGATGTCCGCTGATGTACACACACACACACACACACACACACACACACACACACACACACACACACACGAGCTCCCTTATATCACCCACACATGTACAATGATTAAAAACAAAATGAGCAACTAGCAAACAAAAAGAAACTAAGAAAGGGCAGGAGAAATACATACCCTTGAGTACAACTTGCTTCTGGGCCTCAGGCCTGCCCTTGTGTGGTCTATATAAACCTGGAGAAACTGTTCCTTCCTCTCTGAGAGGCTGTTAATCGAAGATAGCTTCTTGACTGGGGATGGGGCTCGTGTCTACTTTGGCATCTCAGCACTGGGACCCCATCTGTTTTGGATATGCACAGGCCCTGTACATGCTGTCACAGTGTCTGTGAGTTCACGTGTGGCAGCCCTGTGCATACTGTCACAGTGTCTGTGAGTTCATGTGTGGCAGCCCTGTGCATGCTGTCACAGTGTCTGTGAGTTCATGTGTGGCAGGCCCTGTGCATGCTGTCACAGTGTCTGTGAGTTCATGTGTGGCAGGCCCTGTGCATGCTGTCACAGTGTCTGTGAGTTCATGTGTGGCAGGCCCTGTGCATGCTGTCACAGTGTCTGTGAGTTCATGTGTGGCAGGCCCTGTGCATGCTGTCACAGTGTCTGTGAGTTCATGTGTGGCAGGCCCTGTGCATGCTGTCACAGTGTCTGTGAGTCATGTGTGGCAGGCCCTGTGCATGCTGTCACAGTGTCTGTGAGTTCATGTGTGGCAGCTCTTTCATGTCTAGAAGACGCTGTTCACTTGATATCCTCCATCCCCTATGGCTCTTTTGATCTGTCTGCCTCCTCTTCTGCATACTTCCCCCAGCTCTGAGTGGGGGGATTTCATAGGCATCCCATTTAGGACTGACGTTCTGAGGTCCCTCACTCTCTGCACACTGTCAGTAGTGGGTCTCTGTGTTAGCATCCATCTGCTGCAGGAGGGAGCATCTGTGATGATGGCTGAATGACACACTTACCTATGGGCAGAGCAGCATCCTGTGAAGAGTCATTTTATTCCTCCTTTTAAGTCTTTCTGATACTGTTTCATATATTTTGGGGCTCTGTCTATAGATGCTTACGTGCCTTTATTGTTATAGATGATCCAACTTCTTCTCCACTATCAGTTCTCATCTTAAAGCTCTAGTTTTTCTGGCATTAATACAGCCAATGACATTCTCTTACTCTTGTCTGCACAATTTATAATTATCCACAAGTTTACTTTAGTCTGTGTGTTTAAAGTGTTTCTTCTATAGACATAGTGCAATTAGCTTGCTCTCTTACTACCTCATAAATCACCTTTTGGTTGGAGTATGTGGTCCATTTGCAACTGTCATACACATGGCTCGATCAGAAACAAGTGTTTCCCACTAGCTCATCATGTTTGTCCCCGTCCCTCCTATACAGCCGCTTTTTATCTTACACAAAATCCTATCTCTTGTATGCCACTATATTTAGGCTATGTGCCTTTTCAAGATGCTCTGCGGATTACAATGATCACCTTTTTTATATCATAAACTACTCTACATTAATACATGTACCAGCTAACCTTCCTTCCTCTGCCATCTTTACTTCATAATCACTGTCATGCTGAAACCTAGTTGACTTCCTGTAGATTTGTTTTTAAAACAATATCCACTAGGCTACTTAACCAAAATTAGAGAATCATTCCAGATTCCTTTAAACTTCATATTTAATCAGTATTCTACCTCTTCTCCATCCCATAATAACCTTCTTTGTCTTCACTGCCATTCTAACATTTACTGTCCTCCTGTTTCTGGCCTACTACAACAGCCTTTACAATGTCCTCCATTTAAGTTTCCTCATCCTTGCATGTCTGCCCACGACCTTCATACCCCCAGGGTATTCCTCTGATAAGAAGACCATAGCTCATGGTTCTGAACATGGTTTAAGGGTTCTCTTCTACAAGAGGATAAAATCTAATCTCAGTGGTACGGCACAGAAAGCCCCAGCACCGCTGCCTATCACTGTCTAGCCCCATTAACCACCACTATCTGATAACACTCCACATCCACATTACAGAAAGCAACTTAAAACTTCCTGAATACACTCACTCTTGACTGACTTTTTACATTACTGAAACCACTTCTCAGGCCTAGAATGACGTCTACACGTTAGGAAAGCAAACACCTATTCACGATTAACCTTTCAACTGCTATCTTCTTTACACAATGTGATTCTAAGAAGTAGTTACTCAGCCAGATAAACAGGTTGCACATTTCCCAACACCCCAGGCACTGTAAGACTTCAGTTTATTCTTCGCTGTCTCTTCTATTAACATGTATATTCTGAAAAATGTGACCTGTTTTTTAATCTTTCAATTTTCAGAACATAGTGGGCACTGAATAAGTACCCACACATTTAACAAACGGGCTCTAATAGTAGACCTGACACATGGAAGCGTATATAAGTTCTCCTAAAGCAACTATGCAAACGCAGAACCACTCTTAGGAATCTTAGGAAGTTGCTCTACACATAGCATGAACTTTTTGTATACCCAGTTTGTGCTAAGCTCTGCTTTCGTGGTGTGTGTGTGTGCGTGCATTTGTTGGCATGAAACACAGCTTGTAGATAAGAATTGATGGTCCTCAGTGATTTGTTGCCTCCATTTCCTTGTTGCAAAGTTCACTCAGGGTCACAGTAAGGGATACAGCCAAGGCTGAGAGGCGTATGCTTTCTGTTACTCTATTCTGTTTTTCAACAGGAGCAAACATCAGGTTCCCGTAGCTTTGGTCTGTACAACTGACCTATACTTGCTCTCCATTTTCTTTTCCCTGTGTGTTTCTACATCTTCCATGCTGTCTTCTCCCTTGAATACTCTGCCCTGTTTCCATAATGAGCATGAGTCAGTCCTTCACTGTAATGGAGCTTTTCTTTTTTTTCCTTTACTACAGAAAACAAAGAAGCAAGGAAGGAAGGAAGGAAAGAAGTTAGGAAGGAAGGGAGGAAAAAAATTGGAAGGAAGCTAGGAAGGAAGGGGATGAGTTAGAATTGAACATGGTGAAGTTTTAGGAAACTGTGAGAACGAAGAGCTAACATTTGAATGTGGGGGACACAGGATCTGTGACTACAACCAGGAGCACTAGCTTAGGTAACTAGGAGAGGTGGCTCCAAGTACAAATAATGTTTGGTAAGCTAATTTTAAAGACTAATTTTAAAGACTGGTATAAAGACAAAGAACTAAAATTGTACAACAAGGCCAGCTCAACCAAATGAAGGCTTGAATGGCAGGTACACACTCCATTTGATGAGACAAATCTGCGTGTAATGACGTGCTGAAGTTAGCTGCTAGTTCCAGGACATCAAAGACTTTCCCTCTGTGTTCAAAGCCATCACCCATCCAGTTAGGCATATACCAGGTGTTTAATTAGCATAAACACAATTATATTTTAAATGTATAAATTATACTTAATCCATGGTTCAATCGAGTTATTAACTCTGTATCTTCTTTCAACTGAATCCTGCATTAAATGGTGATTAGGTGCACACACATTTGCAGAGTGACTGTCCTGGGCCAAAGACTATTCTAGGACACAAGACAATAGCAACAGAAAAAAAAATTAAGATGTCTTTAGTTTAATAGTAGGAATTGAACACATATTGCAGATAGACACAAAAAGTTCATTCAAAGACCCAAGAAAGTAAAACACTCAGCATATATATGTGTGAGAAACAACACAGCAGGCCCTAGGGCTGAAATAAAGAAAACAAAGTTCACAGGAGGATTATCCATAACACACTCATAATTAATCTACTAGCATAATAGTACCTACTCCTTAATGACTCTCCCACATATGAATAGTTTTAAAACTAATATGGGAGAGGGTAGAAACTTGTTTTTGCATTTTTTCTCATATACCTGAAGAGTTCAACTTCAGTAATAGAAGTAATACTTGGAAGCATAGAATGTTATTTCAAGACCTAAAGAGTACTTTAAATTCTTACAACTTTAGCATTTATGATACTTACTTCGCTTTACAGGAAGCAGACACAGGAGGGTGTGTGGAGTTCATTGCCCAGCCACCTAACCAGTCTTGGTGAAAGACCATGGCTCAAAAGGTAAAGTGGATAGTGACTGAGGAAGACGCAAGACATCTACCTCTGGCTTCCATGTGCATACACATATATGTACACACACAGACACACAGACACACACACACACACACACACACACACCTGAACACAGGTACACATGAACACACACATGCATCACATTAAAGGAAGCATGTCTATACTGACAATGAAGGAGATTCACAGAGTTCTCAGCGAGGAGAAGGGGCAGCAAAACCAAGCCAAATTCTTTTCAAGCAGGTTTTAAATATTTTTCATTAAAAAAAAAAAGTATTGAGACAACAAGCCAAACAAAAATTTGAAAAAGTGAAATTGCCTATAGTTATATAAGAAATTAAAATAAAATATGCTATGAAAAGTGCACACTGAACCCAGCCAAGATGGTCACACCCACTCCTGTTAGCAAAACTGAGACAACATGTGAACTAGTGAGCTGCAGTGGCTGGTTCTTGCTGTAGCTTCCTAATTCCTATTTTCCCTTAGTGGGTGTTGTTGGATCTAAGAGGACTCAAACACTCTGAAACGAGCATCTGAACAGCCTCTACCAATGCACAGTACAAGCCCCATCTGCTCTCACGCACATCTGGTGTGTTCTGTTTGAACACTGACAGGCTAATAGTTTGTTTTCACGCTTAAAGAACACAAATGTTTTGCTGGTTCTGTTAAGCAGACGCTGTGGGGGTGAAATAAAACGTCAGCAGAGGGGATGCTGCCATTCTTCCTGGCGCTGTGTTAAAGCACACCGTCGGAGGAGGGGGGCACACATAAATGGACAGTGGAAGGGCTGGCTCATTATGAAAATAGAAATAAAGTAAATCTCCCTGGTAAAATAAAGACTTAAACAGGAAACTTGCTATTTGGAATAACAAGGTTATTTGAAAACCTTCTAGACTTAGAAAAAACAAAAACAGAAATGCTAATGAAAAGAGTAAGAGAAATGGAGCACAGTGAGTTACAGAGAAGAGAGCTACAAAGGCAGCAGCTAGTGCCTGAGGCCCAGCTGAGTGGGACAGCGGTGGCTGAGCTGCACAGGCACAGGTGGCCCGTGCTCTTCACCTCTCACTGCCCACACTAGTGCCACTGGCTGAGACTGAAGCTTAATTAGAAATAAAAACTGTTTTGGTGAAATATTTTCTCTAAGTTTGACTGCAAATCTGCCCCGCTCCCAGCCCCGATATTATTCAATTTCAGGCCTGACTTAGGGAAAATGTGAGTCTGATTCCATAATAACAAAGGCAGCTGTGATGGAAATCTCTATCAAAAGTCACCGCCTACATCTACTACGGGTGTGACTTAATGCAGGCTACAAAAATAACAAAGCCATACTACAGTGAAGACCTTGAGTCCATCTGAATCAGTTCAGCTAGACCATGACTAGGTGATATCTTGGCGGCTAATATGGATGAAGAATCATAGTTAAGCTTTGTTTTTCTTTAGCTCTCCTAGAGTTGAAACTTTAAAAATTACCAAAAAAATTTAAAATAATTGTTTTGTTTGCAACACCTAATAGGAAACGTTTATCTATACCAGACATCCAGCACCGCCCACAGCAAGTAAGCCTGTTCTGTGAGTGTGCTCAGAAATGTTCCGTCAGCACACTTGCCAGGGGAAGCCTTGTGTCCAGATCTCAGTGCAGCTCGGCTCTTCATCTCCTCAGCCACTCCCTTCCTATTCAGTCACAAAATGGAACCGTCTTTAACACTGTACTCTTCCTCATTCTCATCATACAGCAGTACGTGAATGAAACATTACCCGATTAGTCTCTTGTCACTGCAGCCTGACTGGGCTCCCTACCTGTACTTTCAATCCAAATCCACTCTAGAGAACAGATGATGTCACAGCACACCTCACAGCATCTGAATGACTCATGCTCAACAGGCAGTAAGTCCATGCTCACTAACTCCTAATTCAAAGACTTCCTCCAAACAGCATCAATCCGCCCCAACATCATTTCCATTACCCACTTGCATATCAACACAGAGGTACCATCTCTACAGCCAAAAAGGTCCTGCCTGACTTCAGTGCCCGTGGTTAATATATTCTGTCTACTTATTTTTCAGTCAGGTCATCCAATTATACTGGTAACAGCTTAAATTGCTTTGCTCCCATCTATATTGTAAATAACCCCCAGTGAATATCCATAGTACCTTAGGAACTGATGAAGCCATGTCTCTCATTTTATAACATTTATGGCACTTTATGTAACAACATTACTTCCCTTACTATATTTCTTTTCTTATAGTGATTCTGGGTTTTGTTTGCTTGCCTATTTGTTTATCAAGATAGGGTTTCTCTGTGTAGCCCTGGCTGTCGAGGAACTACATTTATAGACCAGGCTGGCCTCAAACTCAGAGATCCACCTGCCTCTGCCTCCCTAGCACTGGGATTAAAGGTGTGTATCACCACCCAGCTTCTCTTACTGTATTTGTTAAGAAGTACATATTCATGAAGAAAAATTCTACTAAGCGGAAATACTTATAGAGCCAAGCATCATATGTATGCATTTATGTACAAGCTGAATACTTACATGAGCCTATATATTATATTGTAAAAGTAGCTTTTATTCTCCTGGCTCAGTTGTTATCTAGAAGGTCAACTGCCTCCTTCTGCTAATTGTGGTCTAGTCTTGGAAGCTTCTAGCCTCCATACAATCTAACCTAGGACTAGAATGTTTTTAGCCTCTGAGACTTAACACTTAATAAGCTCATCCTTTTTTGTTCTTACTGTGTCTGGGCTGGCTGGTTCAACCCAGCTGTTCTGGCTCAAACTCTTCTCTCAACTGACTTACTTAATCTGGCTTCTCTTGGCCCAGAATTGCTCTGCTTGGCCTCAAACTACCTCAGCAATCTGCTCTAATCTGGCTTCTTCTCATTTTCTGGCTCGTTCCATCGTCACCTGAGTTCTCTCTCTACAACCCATCTCTCTATTGCTATCCTGGTAAAACTGCCTCCTTTCTCTGTAAAACTGCCTCTTAAGTAGCTTCCCTTTCCTCTCTCTTCTCATGAGAGTTGGGCATATCCTATTCTGTTAAATCTTCTCTGATTTGTCACCTTCTCTGCCACTCAATTAGACATCATTTTCAAACATTGGCGCTTTCTTCTAAAAACTAACTTTACCTTTGTTTAGTATTAAAGGCATGCACCACCACACTTGGACCTAAGCTTTTCTTTATCTGATACTTGCTCTATACCAGGCTGGCCTTGAACTCAGATCTGTTTGCCTCTGTCTCCTGGAGTAAAGGCATGTTTGTATTCCAGCAGGATGGCACAGACCTAGAAGGTCTTTGAATGTGATCTCTTGCCAGAAGAGCCATGTTCTGAATTGACATTCTCTACATTATTTTGTTAAACTATAAAAGTCAACCAAATGGTATGATGACAATATCCTTAATAGCTATTACATTTCATTAATATACAGCTGAATTACACTCTAACAATAGCCAAATGGGAAAATAAAATCTATATATTCATATAACATCCATCTCAAATAGTAGCCATACTATTTGGCCTACAAGCATACTAGCAGTTTTGCTTTCTTACAAACAAAACTATAAAGAAAGTTGTTGAGAATATATTGAAATAACAAAAATTCTCCCTTACTTCTAGTAGCCTTTGGAAATCTTTTTTTCAGTTTCTTCCTTAATGGGTTAAGCTCAGTCATTATTTCTGGAACAGCTACATAGAAGTCTGCAACAACTTCATCATCCAAGATCTGAAAACCAAAGGGGAAAAAACATGAAACAACTTTACCCTTTTGGACATAAGTTTTATCATGATTCGAGAAAGAACTATTTTTAGAATATTTTTCTTCAAACACATATTTTTCTTTAAACACAGAATTATATAAATACAGTCACCAGTTATGAAAAACATCAGAAGCAAAACACTTTGTTATGTTTTTAAAAACAGCTGCATGTATTTTTACACAAAATTAATGGTTTTAATTCTATCATGAGATTATGCTAGGCAAAATGGAATTATAAGCTAGAACACAACATTGATATGTGTCCAACTGACACAAACCTCCCAGAGCAGCATTCATATCTATTAAAACTGAAGAGAAATGAAGACTTCTCAATAGATGGCATGCTCCTAGCTGCCAAACTAACTAGCAAACCACTAATTTTCTAAATTTAGTGCATCAGAAGAACTGAATTTATTATTATTTGTGCAAAGATGAGTTAAAAGTCTCCTTGTTAACATTAACTAAAACCAAGAGGAACGAGGACAACATTCTCTCACAGTTCACTTACGGTTTATCAGACCTACCCTATCCTGTTCTCAGAACTAAAGGGTTAAGAATCAGGCTTTAAAGGATTTGTTGATAAATCCAGGCTGGCACCCAAAATAATTAGCAAACCACTATACTACACTCCACTTAAATATTTAATTGATGTTAAAGTAAAATAATTTTTAAAAAGACATTGCCAAGGTACAAATCTTTCACCAGTAACATTTACTTTTTACATGAAGTATTAGGCATTGAAAGCTTTGGGTGGGGTTAATGAATTCAGAAAAGCTATAAAGTCTGGTAAAATTAGGTAATATTCTGGGATCTTGTCTTCCTGCTAATAGTGTTTCATTTTTAAAATTCTTCGATCTTTAAATAACATTCTGTGTTCCTCTTAAAAATAATGACATATTAAGTGAGGACTTCTTATTTATGTATCGTGAATTCTGCAAATATTTTATACAGTTTAATTCATCCAATGCTCACAGCAATCCTACAAGGCAGGTACTAAAATTAACTAAGTACTTCAGATGAGGAGCTCAGGGCCTCAGTGAGAAGCGTCAGCATTAAAGCCCGGGCAGGAGGGCTCTGGAGTCAGGGTTCCACCCAAAGAACAAGGAGGGGAGACAGACAACGTCCAAAACACCTGAGTTCAATCCCCAGCACCCACATGCCGAACAACTGTACCTAAGGCTTCCATCAGCAGCTTCCTAGACTAACTCTGCAGCATGTTCCTTTAAGTTAAAAATCACCTTGTGAATGTAATGCTACAGTTCACTTAGCAACGCATCATAGCAGCTCACAACTGTCTGTAACTCCAGTCCCAAGGGATCTGACACCTACATACCAATGCACATAAAATAAAACTAAATTAAAAATACTAAAAAAAAAAAAAAGAAAGAAAGAAAGAAAAAGAAAGAAAGAAAAAAGATTTGGTTGGCTTTTTCTTAGATTTGAAACTTTAGGAAGTACAAAATAAAATTCCTGGTTTTATAAAGCCTACTAACTGATTTGGGGATGATATAGCCCTAGTGATCATGTGCAAATGTAATCAATTAATGTATAGAGTTGAGAGATGGTTCAGCAGCTAAGAGCACTGGTTGCTCTTCTAGGAGACCTGGATTCAATTCCCAGCACCCACATGGCAGATCATAGCTGTATGTAACTCTGGTCCCAGTGAATCCCACACCTCTTTCTGGCCTCCAAGGACACCAGGCATGCACATGAGGCACAGACATGCATGCAGACAAAAACCACATAAACAAAAACAATAAATTAATTATGGACAGCCAAGCTATCAGAACAATCTCTATAACCAATGAAAATAAATGCAGTACCTTCTTAACCAGCTCCACTCCTCCTGCAAACACAGCTCCATTGTCTTCTGCTATTTTAATGTCTGATGCATTCTACCAAAGCAAAACAGTTTGAACATTACTTTTAAACAAATTCATTATGTTGTCAATAACTGTCAGAAGTATCAATTCAAAATTAAAATTGTTTTATTTTTAATTGAAAATACTGATTTTCAATATATACACCAGATATATTACATTCTGAAAAAAAAACTTCAGTGTTTGCCACTGGAGTATTTGACTGACAGAAGAAATACATCCTGATGTCATATAAAGAATCTAGCAAGTTCTGGGAATGGTGGTGCACATTTTTTTTAAAGATTTATTTATTTATTATGTATATACAGTGCTCTGCCAATATGTATACCTGCATGCCAGAAGAGGGCATTAGATCATATTAGATAGTTGTGACTACCATGTGGTTGCTGGGAATTGAACTCAGGACCTCAGAAGAGTATTAATCCCAGTATTCAGGAGGCAGAGAAGGAGGATCTCTGTGAGTTCACGGCCAGCTTGGTCTATGTAGAAAATTCCATGACTGCCAGGATTATGTAGAGCGACCTTGTCTCAACAAACAGAAAGACAGAGCCTAGCAAGTGACAAGTAGCTGGTTCTATCAATATATACACCTTCTAAAAGTAAAAACTTAAAATATGGTTAGTTATACTAACCTACATTTTATGAAACCAATATGAGGGGGAAATTTTAATTTAAGAGATCAAAAAATTAAAATTCAGCCACACCTGAAAACTTCAAAAGAAAAACAGCATTTGTGCTTCTCCTCCCCTGTGTCCCATCTCTGTCATTTGGTGTTCCAGGAACATATTTCACTCCCTTAGTTACTGCAGCACTGTGGCACCCCAACAGCTATAATCCCCACATACTGCAAAGAACACAGCTTCCTCCTCCAGGGGAAGCAGAGATTTAAAAAGCTGCAGGGAGGAGATTCAGATGATAGAGAAGGGGAAACTAAGCACACATGAGCGCTTTATAAACAAATGTCAACAACACAGAAGTCTGCCCAGCTGGGCTCCACGCCTGCTGTGGCCTTGCCTGCTGGCTCTGTGACCAGGCATTTGATTAAGCTGTGCTCTTGGAGACTCAGCACTGGTGCTTCTGAGGAGCCTGAGGAGGCTAGAGAGCCGTGATGCAGCTCACGTCTCTCTTCAGGTTCTCTGGAACAACACTACTGTGATGGGTGGCAAGGACGGCAGCAATGTTTGTGTATCTCTCTCTCAGACTAGTGGTACAACCACAAATAAGTGATCTTCTCTGAACTTTCAAAGACTGGTGTGAATTCTGAATTTTTCTCCAATTATATTCTAATACTCCTTATCGACTAGTGTAATTTCTTAATTATAAAATTATTAACAAAGTTACTTACCTCTGTAAATACAGCAACTTTGTTGACTTCTGAAGCAAAAGGGTAAGGTAAACCAATAACACTAGAAAATGGCTCCACTTTTTTCTAAACATATAAAGGGAAAAATAATTACAAAAAGTTCATCTTTTCTATTATTTTCTGGATTCTATAAAACACAGAACTGACATGTTTTTCATCTTTGAGGTTCATTGGCTGGATACATATGGCCTTTTTCCTAGCTTCAAAATCAAGCTCCTCCTGTCTCAGCTTCCTAAGCGCACCACCATACTCAATACTTGCTTTTAATTCTTTCAGTCTACAACAGGTACCTCCAGTGATTCCAAACTATTCTCTGATTATAATTTAAACTCAGGAGATTATAGATTTCTTTTTTGAAAAATAAAATAAGAATCTAAACCTCTCTTGTTAGCTCTACACCCCATTGCATGTGGTTTTATTTTTTTTTTTATTTTTTATTTTTTTGAGATTTGACATTTTATTTTATTTTATTTTTTTCATTTTTTTCTCCTTTATTAATTTATTCTTGTTACATCTCAATGGTTATCCCATCCCTTGTATCCTCCCATTCTTCCCTCCCTCCCATTTTCCCCTTATTCCCCTCCCCTATGACTGTTCCTGAGGGGGATTAACTCCCCCTGTATATGTTCATAGGGTATCAAGTCTCTTCTTGGTAACCTGCTGCCCTTCCTCTGAGTGCCACCAGGTCTCCCCCTCCAGGGGACATGGTCAAAGGTGAGGCACCAGAGTATGTGAGAAAGTAATATCCCACTCTCCACTCTACTGTGGAGAGTGTTCTGTTCATTGGCTAGATCTGGGTAGGGGTTTAAGGTTTACCGCCTGTGTTGTCCTTGGCTGGTGCCTTAGTTTGAGCGGGACCCCTGAGCCCAAATCTGCCTATCATAATGTTCTACTTGTAGGCTTCTAGGACCCTCTGGATCCTTCTACTTTGCCATTCTCCCATGATGCATGTGGTTTTATCTAAACCATTTATCACCGTTTCTCAAATATTGCAATATATATTCATATCTGTAACTCCCTAGCACTTAGTGCAACGGTTTCCATTTCCTGGGTGTCAACAGATGTTTGCTAATTTGAATTAAATTTTTAAATGTAATTTTCAGACTCAAGGGAGATGATGAAAATTGCTAGACGTCTTAAACAAAGAGAGTAACCCATTGCTCTGCTCGGTAGTTCACCATGGCTCGGGGCAATTGTAAATATGAGCCCGTGATCTAGACAGAATGCCAGGTCGGAAAGGGTCTGCTCAGTGCATCTATTTTAGTGCAATCAAGAGCCCCATCACTTTCATATATTTGGGTAGAAAATTGAAAAATCCAAAATAAACAGTGTATCATTTAACACATACAAGCACAAACCCCATAAGACCTCAGAATTATCTCTTCAGTCACTTTGGTGAAGGACCTACCTAGATCTGAGGATCAGATCTGAGTGAGACTTCATATGAAATGGGTTCTAGGCCCTCCATGAGCTTGGCAGAAGAGAAAAGGGACTGTTCCTCTGATAAAACTAATTAAAATATTCTATTTTTAGAAAAGTTCTGTTTCTGTTTTTATTTTTCCGGGTAGCAGCAGCCTTCTAGTGATTTTTCAAACGCCGTGTCACAATCGATTTCAGCAAAGTTTTTAATACAAGCACCATACTAGCACCCCCTGGGGAGTACTGACTCGCCACGCACTCGCTACGGAACATTCTATGAGCAGCATTAACAACAAGCACAGATTGCTTGCCTACAGTGCTCAAGGCCCTGGGCTCAGTTCCCAGCACAGAGGCAACCAAAACAGAGCAAATTAAGAGAAATACCACAGCACTAGCACTATTAGTGTGCCAGTAAATCCTACCGTCACAGTGACGCCCACGGACCTACAAAGGCCTTGCTGTGAACCACGTCAATGACGAGTTAGGAACCTCCTGAGATTACTACAGATTTAATGAAAACGCGAATGCCAAGGACTGCTAACTAAAGTGGCTGACCTGCAACAAGTTTCCAGTACCACTGACTGTTACTATTATACACCTACTAAGCTTTTGTATGTATTGGCATATTTAGTCTTGAATGGAGGTTTATAAACTAAACAACAAAGGTGAGCATACTGTACTGTAAAAAAGCAGAGCAAGGGGTCCAAGGAGAGAAGCCCACTCCCCAGCACGCTTTCAACACATTTTATACTTAGGAAATACACATTTTCATGCTGGAGTACAAAGACCATCAGATTTTCTAAAAAGTATCAAAATGGAATTTTTAGCGGGGCAGTGGTGACACACACCTCTTATCCCAGCACTCAGGAGGCAGAGGCAGGCAGATCAAGGCCAGCCTGATCTACAGAGAGAAGTCCAGGACAGCCAGGCCACACAGAGAAACCCTGTCTCTAAAAAACAAAACAAAACAACAAAAAACAAAAAAGGGGAGGTGGATTTTTAAATGTTACTTATAAATTAGCTTACATGAATTAGCTCATAACGTAGCTTTTGACATATCCTTAGTTTTTTTGTTCTTCTCCACTCACCCCAACTTTTCCCTTCACCAACCTCCATCTTTGTGTAAACTACTGTTCTCAATCTTTCCAATGCTACAACCCTTTAACACAGGTTCCTCGTGTTGTGGTGATCCCCAACCATAAGACTATCTTTGTTGCTACTTCATAACTGCATGTGTGTTACTGGTATGATTCATAATGTAAATATCTGTGTTTTCTGACAGTCTTCTATGAAAGGGTCATTCAATCACAGAAGGTCGCGACCGACAGGTTGAGAACCTGGTGTAAAGCTTTTCACTTCAGCACCTGCACTTCAACTTTCAAATCCCATGTGTTCTCTACCCCTCCCCTTCCTAGAATTTTAAAAATTAAAAACATTAACAAAAAAAATCAATTCATGTATCTACTTTAATAAACACAAGTCTACATACCTTTTTCCCCAATGCCATGTCTAATGTTAAATCAAGATAAACACCTTGCTTTGGATTGGTAAAGTCCAGAACTTGAAATTTCTTAAGTAAGTGAATAGCTTTCTCCACCTCATAGATCCGCCTCGGGTATAAGCGTTTTAAGTAGACATCATCTTCAGGCTCACTTTCCATGTAGGTATATGACTTTATTTTCTCTATATCATATGCTTTTTCATCTGCTGTCTTTTCCTTGGCATCTTTTTTATTTTTCCTTGCAGGCCTTAAACAAGATACATTAATGTCAGTTAAATCAGAATATATTCAAGGAGAGCTTTTCTAAAAAGCCTTTTTACATAAGACAGAAAACTAAGAGAAAAGAGTTTAACTCAAAAGCGCTCACAGTGTTACAGTTTCCCAACTCAGCAAATACCAATGAATATATACTGCTTCCAGTCAGTACAAGGCGACTGAAGCAGTGTTGCTAGTCCCCAAAAGTTTACAAAGGAGCAAAAGAAATATAGATGTAAAGTGATCGCTTCCTTTTGTCGTTTTGTTTTTTGAGACAGGGTTTCTACCTGTAGCCGTGGCTGCCCTGGACTCGCTGTGTAGACCAGGCTGGCCTCGAACTAACTAAAAGCAATCTGCCTGCCTCTATCTCCCGAGTGCTGGGATTATTAGAGATACTTAGCAGGGTTTTACAAAGACCCTTAGCTTCACCTAGGGAGTTAGGGAAGAGTGGTGGAAGACAAGACTGAAAGATAAGAAAGATAATCTTGAGATAAACCTAAAAGAATTGCTCATACAGCTAGGCATGGTTGTGCACATATTTAGTTCCAGCACTCTGGGGGCGGAGAAAGAAGCAGACAGATCACTGTGATTTCAAGGCCAGCCTAGTCTACAGAGCTAGTTCTAGGACAGCCAGGACTGCACAAAGAAGCTTTGTTCAAAAAAACAAAAAATAAAAATAAAAAAAAAAGAAGAAAAAGAAGAAGAGGAAGAGGAAGAGGAAGAAGAGAAGAAGAGGAGGAGGAAGAGCAGGATGAAAGGGGGGCTGGAGGAGGAGCAGGAAGAGGAGGAAGAGGAGGAGAAAAAAAAAAGAAAATTCTCCATACACAAACCAGTACATAAATATTCCTAATGGCACTGTTCGTAACAGCCCAAAGGTAAACTTAACTCAAAGACTCATCTGTCAATGATCAAAACATAAGATATGACATTACACTATATGAGATGCTTCTATTCATTTTGAGTTTCAATGTCACTTGCACACAGATATAGCACCATATTTTCCTTTAGTCATCACCTTCCTACACTGCCCAGGTACTCCTCTTTGTCCCCTTCGTTGGTCTCCATTCCTCCTGCAGTCTCCCCACCTCCCAAACATAGTATTTTTATTAATTATTTGGGAACATCATACAATGAACCCAAATCACATCTGCTTCCCATTTGTCCCAGGTCACCCGCTCACTCTTGCACCCTCTCCAAAACCCAAAGAGTCCAATTTGTGGTGCCCATATACTCAGGCCCTTAAAGAAAACTGAGTATTCCACCAATCCACCCCACCCCCTCCACACCAGAAGCCATGAGTTTTCTGCTTTCGTGTCACATGTGTTCCATTGCCCTCTCTTAACACAATAATCTCCAGTTTCATCATATTCCTGGTGTCATGATACCTTTCTTTTTCTTAATGGCTGAAAAAAATTCCACTATGGATATGTGCCACATTTTATTTTATGCATTCAACTGTTGATAGACAAGCAGGCTAATGTTATAGCTTAGCTATAGTCAATCAGTGTATCAATAAACAGACAGATGTGCACAAATCTCTAGTGTGTTGATTTAAGATCCCTTTGGGTAAATATCCAGGAGCAGGATAGCTAGGTCTACTAAAAGAAGTTCTAAATTTCTTGTTATATTTTTTTCAGTGTGTGTGTGTGTGTTGGTGTGTTGGTGTGTATGCCACACATATGGAGGTTAGAGGACAACTTTCCGATCCCTGTGTTTTTCCACCATGTGGATTCCAGGAACTCCAGCTGTCAGACTTCATGGCAGGGACTTTACCCACTGAGCCACCTTGCCAGCCCTCAAAGCAGTTTTAATTTGTACTTTCCTGATGGCCAAGAAAGTTGAACAGTTTTTCAAGTATTGGCTCTATATATTTCTTTTGAAAACTGTCTGGTCAATTCACTAGCCCACTTGTTGATTATATGATCTTTTTGTATGTTTTATTTTATTTTTTAAATCCTTTATAGATTCTAAACATTGATTCCCCTGTCTGATACTTAGCTGAAAAATACTTTTGTCCTATTCTATAGGCTGTCTTGTCACTCTGGTGATATTTTTGTTCCTTTGCAATGTACACAGAAGTTTTAAAATTTCATGTAGCCTCATTTGTCAACTCTTGGATTAATTTCCTATGCTACTGGAGTCCTTTCCAGGAAGTCCTTGTCTGCATGTTGAAGTATATGATAGAACATTAATCAACAACAAAAAGAACCAAGTACTTGGTTCATATTAACCTTTAAAAATATTATACATATGCATAGTGTGGAATTGCCTTATCACACAATGAGAGAAAACTCACAAAACAACACAAATGACTCCATTTATACGAATTAGGATGGGGAGAAAATTAGTAAAGTCCTTCTGCACAAGCTTGAGGACCAGAGCTCAGTCCCCAGAACACATATTAAAAAGCCAGGTGTGGTGCCTGGCTCTTCTAGTCCCAGTGCAGTGCCAAGGAGGCAGACCAGAGGACCCCTGGGGCTCACTGGCTAGCCAGCCTAACGAATCAGCTCACTCTAATCAGGGCTTATTCTGGGACCAATGAGACATTCTTTCTCAAAAAACAAGATAGATGGCTCCTGAGGAATGACACCTGATAGTGATCACACACAAACTAAAATAAGTAAAACAAAAACCCGATTAGCTGTATAAACTATGCAAAAATAGATAGTAAATCAGATCTGTCCCACTGGCCACCATTTGCTGATTCTGGAACTCAAGACGTAAAATAGAAGGCTGGAAGCTGGAAAGTAGGGATGGAAACTCCAAGTCACAATGAGCCTGATTTAGAGGCAAAGAGAATCCAGAGAGCAAGAATGATAGGTGAATGTCAAATTGTAAAGTATCGCAGCTACAACAGAAGACACAGACCTGAAGGAAATGAGGTGAAAAGCAAAAGTGTATTCCCTCCCTTTCCTAAGGAGGGAGGCCTAGGCCGAATAAATAATGATAAGGCCTAAAAGATGACAGAATAGAAAAGTGTTTACAAGGTAAACACAAAAGATAGGAAACACCTCTTGTGGTTTAGGCTTGGGGAACCAGGTGTGGAAGGAATAGTATATCATTAACTAGGACCAGGAAGGAAAAGAGAGTTCTCTGGAGAAGTAGGTAGTCAAGGGGACGCTGAGCTCAGTGGCCAACAGTTTAAGTGTTCTTTAGCTGCCCTCTCTCTACTCAAGACCCCAGGCAACAGAATGCATCCCCCAGTCTGCTGACTTGGCAATGTGACTAGTTCGCACTGACAGAATGAAGAAGTGAAGTTTCCCTACTCTTAAGTTTAGGCCAGAAGAGGTTTGATATGTCTCCATTCATGTTTTTATTTGTCATTTTTTATAAACACAAGCCCAAGCTAAAAGCATGAGAGACACATGGACCAGAGCTGGCCCCACAGAGCCCCAGGCTAGATGAGACGATGCTCAGCTGACTTGCGAACGTGGCAGCATAGCAAGTCTGGGTCATCAGACACCCAGCCTCAGTCAGCTCACCCACAGATGTGTATGCAGTAATGGATGATTGTGGGGAGGTTTGCTGCATGCAAAAACCAATGAGGGCTTACAAAGCACTTAAGAAATAGTCCAAAAGGGAAGTACAGATAAGAGTTTAAAGCTAAGAAAACAAAACTAGAGGTAATATACTTTTTCAACATTTATTCAAATCACAAATCTTAAATTAGTAAAACACTATTTTAGGAAGCTATTTGGGTTCTGTGGCAGACAGAATAGCATCCACTGATGTGGCTTGTGTGTCAGATCCCCTACAGGCTCGTGTGCTCCTAGCTGGTGGCCCTGTTGGAGAACACTGGGGACCCAGCTGGATTAAGTGGTTCTCCAGGAACAGGTCTTGGGGTTTATAGCTCAGCTATGCTTCTTGTTCTTTTGAAGCTTCCAAATCAATCCAGATGTGAGCAAAGCAATCACATCCTCCTCCCAGCAGTCAAAGGCTGCTCCTCCCATCATGGCTCCCTACCGGGCTGTACTGCACTCAAACCATAAGCCAAAATAAGCCTCCACACACACTTAGGCTGCCTTCTGTAAGGTATTTTATAACTGAGAAGAGAAAAACAATTAAAACCCCCCACAGACACCCACGTCATGATATGTGACAAAAAAGATTCTGCATGTGATCTAAGGTTAAAGACCCTGAAGAGGTGTCCTAGATTATCAGTGTGCACCCAAGCACATAACCCCTTCAAAGTGAGACCTTCCCCTCTTCCCAACTAGATCAGATGGTGCTGAGAAGCTGACAGCAGGAACCCCAGCATGAGCGGAATGCGACCTGCCACTGCGCTGACAGAGAGAGGAGGAACACAGGTGGGGGGGGGGGGGTGTCAGTGTTGTCTCAGAGATGGGAAGGAGTAGGAAACTGATTCTCCTTACAATCTCCAGAAGACACCCACTAACATCCTCTGCCTGGCTAATGTGCTCCATATCAAATTCTGAATCTAGAGAACCATAAAACAGAAAATTGTGCTGTTTTAAGCCTCAACGTCTGCGCTAATCTGCTAGGGTAGTAACAAAATAAATATGAAGCCTCATAAACCATATGCAAAAGAAGTAACAGCAGTTTTTAAAATGTTTTAAGTCTCAAAATCAACCTAATATAAAATTTCATTCTTGCTCTTGGCACTCAACAAATGCTATTATCACCACTAATAATAGTATCCACCCCACTAATAAGCAGCTGAGCACACTAGCAAATAATGATAATCTTCATTTTAATGGTGCAAGCATCCTTTCAGACTGCTGACAGCAAGTCTAATAATCAAGTGCCCAAGTGGAAGAATGTGCTGGTTCTCAGTAGCTCTCCCAGTACCTACTAAATTCTCAAGCCTCCCAAACTGAATAAACCATATTTTAATCTTATATTTATCAATGGAGTAATAAAGCCAATAGAAGACCAGAAAGTCTATTTAGGAAGAAAGTGCTCTATTTAACATACACAAAGGCTATAGCTATGGCTATCAAACTTACATTAAATAAAACCTTGATTTCACAGGTAAAATTTCAATCATTTAATATTCAATTAATGCAGCATATCCAGTGGATGAAATGACTTCTTTTTGTGTAATTACAAATATCTGTGAATGAGATCATGATGGTTAAAGAACAATGTATTTACCTATGGTTGGGACTTCAGAAAATATTTGAGTTGTTCAATGAAAACATTCTTAGGTTTCAAATGGAAGCATGCTATAAGAAAAACTAAAGTCTAGAATGACATCAGCATAGTATAGACCAAATGAGAATCCCAGAAAACTGGCACCATAGTATGTAAGCTTACAATGCCAGCCCTTGGTGGGCAGGTAGATGGGGGAACAAGGGAAGGTCTTAAGTTCAAAGCCAACCTAAGCTACACAGCCAGGTCCAGCCCAGCCTAAGCCACACAATATGGCAGTCTGATTTGTTCTGAGGGTAAAGTACTTGGGCACCCAAGGTCCTGAATTTCATCTCTACCACAATGAAAGGGAGGTATGGTAGGAAAATGCATTAATCAAAAAAAGTAAAATTGCAATTAAACAAATTCCTTCAGCAACATGGTACAAACTAATCTCACAAACCCACTGCTTTATTCCCACAACCCACTAAAACCCATGAGTCTTTACTCAAAAGAGTCACATTAAGATGTTTTGTTGTTCATGAAATTAGGTAAAACTGTAGGAAGTGCTTAAGAGCTGTGATTTTCAGACCAATGAAAACCATGTGGGAAGGGGTTCCAGGAGGGGGAGGGAGAGGACACCTGGCAGGCTGCACCAAGAGAACAAAATTATCTGTAGTTACCTGGGTAACTAAACCACATAGACTAAATGAGTAACCAGAGACTGTATTCAGCTAATAACTTTCACCCTGCCACATCTGTCCTCTAACTACAAAAACATGAAAGGAAAGGTAACCCACAGTTAGCCCCAATAAAACAAGACGAGAGAAAACAGTGCTGTAATGAAGTTCACCTCAGGACTTGAACATCTGGGATCCCAAGAGAGCAATGCAAAGATTTCAAAAGCAAAAAATCTTTTACATTGAGGTGAAGTTTTCTTGTTTTGTTAAAACTAAGCTGAACTAAATAATTATGTCTAAGGCTAAAATGAGATAAACTCATTAACATCTGATTGTGATTTATTCATTGCTTTTTAAACTAAGCACAGTTCTGCTCCACTTAAAATGTAAAAGCTGGAAAGAGCACTAACAAGGAGGAAGAGAGGTACTGAAAATTTTCCAGCTTTTATTGAGCCCACCACTGAGCTGAGCACACAACGCTGAAGACACAGGCAACCCAGTAGCTCAAACCAGGGAGACTCAGCCCCTCCGTATTCTCACCATTCACCATGGCGCCCCAGGGACAGAGTCTGAGATAAAGACAAGCAAGCAAGAGAAAACTGAGGCTAGTCGGTATGGCACTGTTAATGCCTCTGGAATTCCACACATGGAGTGGGTACTTTGATAGGCCTTTCCACACACCTCCATGTACTCCCAGGAGAGGCGCGGCAGGCTGGAGACCAGACAGCCTCCCTAGAGGCGCAGGCAGGAGGACAAGGCAGAGGCAAACACTGTTTCTGGTAGAGAGGAAGAAACCTCATTAAAACTTCAGCCACTAGAGTCCAGGCAGGAGACAGTACAGGCCCGCCTGCTCTCTATTCAGAGGGAGGCCCAGAGCTTCCCCACATCCTGCAGTAGATGCAGACACAGGGAGAAAGGACAGGTGTGTTCAAAAAGCCCTCTCTGCAAAGCCCAGCCTCAGGGGGCCTACCAAACCTAACTTGGGAATCTATACTGCAGAGACTGCCTCGTGCCACCTATTTCCAGCCAGGCAAGCACTGAGTAATAACATAGCCTACTTAAAGGGTAGGGTGAGCGCCCTCCCACCCCCTCACTCCCCACCCCCTCCCCTGCTGAGATGCAGCTGCACAACAGGACACAGCACCAAGCACAGCACCAAGCAAAACCCAGAAACCCAGCCCCACACTGAGCTCAAAGTGACTGCAGGGATTTCTGCAGGTGGTAACCATGGAAACAAGGAAACCAAAACCTAGCTCAGCCCTTGACTACATTGGCTCAACATGACACACTAAAAGGTAAGCCTATTTGCTATGTAAAAACTATGTGCTTCAGTCTTGACTATTCTACGCAGGACATTTCAGAAGTTAATAATTAATAAAACAGAACAAAACATGAAGAAGCAAGAAAAGGCCTCATTGTTAAGAGAAAAACAGAACCAGAATCAGATACCCAAGTTGGGGAAGAAGGAGGAGGAGGAAGAGGAAGAAGATGAAGAGAAGAAAGCAGCAGCAGCGGCAGCAAGATCTGCTATGGGAAACAGCGCATGCTATTTCAAGGGTGGATGTCCCAGCGTTGAGAAAGCAGAGGCAGGCAGGCCTCTGTGAACTCAAGCCATCCTGGTTTACACAGCATGTTCCAGACCACCTAGGACTACATAGAGGGACCCTACCTAAAACAAAAGAAAACAAGGAACTGCAAAGAGGGTGGGGGCAGTGGGGATGGGAACAGGAGGGATCAGGTTGGGGAGGACAAGCTAGAAACCTAGGGCGATGAGAACTCCCAGGAATTGATGCGGGTGACGAGCTACGACTCCTTGAGATGGAGGATACAGAGCCTAAACCAGCTCTCTCCTGTAACCAGGCAAAACTTCCAGTGGAAGGACTAGGACACCAACCCACCCACAAAACATTCGACTTATAATCTGTCCTGCTTATGGGATGTGCTGAGTAAAGGGGGCACAGAAATTGTGGGAGTCACCAAACAACGACTGGTCCAGCTTGAGGAGACTCATGCCATGAGAGGAAGTCCACTCCTGACAACTTCCCAGAGGCCAACAGGCAGAGGGTGGATAACCCAGAGAACCATGACAGAACCAAATGTAAGTGGCAAAAGAAAAAGGGAGAGAAAAGAAAGAGGAAAAAAGTTAGTGAAATGATTCCTCCTGGTATTCTACTATTCTCATACATTAGTGTCTAGCCCAACCAACAGCAAAGAGGCTTCACCCAGCAAATGATGGAAGCAGGTGCAAAGACCCACAGCCCAACAGTAGGCAGAGCTTGGGGAATCCTGAGGAAGAGGAGGAGAAAGGATTGTAGGAGCGAGAGGGGTCAAGGACACCACAAGAAAACCCACAGAATCAACTAACCTGGGTTCACAGCGGCTCACAGAGACTGAGCCACCAACCAGGGAGCCTGCATGGGACTGCCCTAAGCCCTCTGTACATATTTTACATGGGAGGCTGGCCCTCTTCTGAAGAGGAGTGGAGTGGGGGGTGCCGGGAAGAGAGAAGGAACGGAGTACTGATGTCAGAAAGTAAAATAATAAAATTAAAATTCAAAAAAAAAAAAAAAAAGGGAAAAAAGAACAACTAAGAGAAGCAAGCACTACCATGCCACAAACTATTTTTAGTAGATTCTGATGGCAATGCATTAAAAATAAAGATTACAACTAAAATTATACACATCTCATCAAGTTACTAAATAATCTTACGACAAACTTTTATAACTTTCTAAAGTGGGTGTATTTCCTATGTTATAATTTTTAGGGCAGTAAAAAATATCAAACTGCATACAGTAACTTGGGGATATAAGAATTTTCTAGAGGATAAAGATGTTTTAAAGGTGTTCTTAAAATAATTACTACACCTAATAAATAAATACTTGCACATAGCAGAAATAAAAAGACAAACAGCCCAATAGAAGAATAGGCAAAATATGTAAACAAGAAATAAAGAAATGCACCTATTGGTCACCTCTACTGTGGAAAACTGAGCACTCTCCATTCACTGCTGGGTAGGATGTAAACTGGTACAACCTGTACTCCTCAACTTCTCCACAACAGATCAGAAATCAGGAACCATCCACACCCAGAGGAGGGGACAGGGGCACGCTCAGTGACAGAGCAATTGCCTAGCTTGTGGAAGGCCCTAGATTCCATCTCCCGCACTAAGAGGAGCGGCAGCAACAGCTGCCGCTCCTTGTCTGTCACACCCAAAAAAAGCCTTTCTAACTGCCTGTCTGCTAGCTCTGTGTGCATCCATATTAAATCATATTAAACTATTAAGCTGCAGTTATGTTCATATCTTTTGCCCTAATACCACTGACACACCTTTCCACCTAATTTTCCTGCAAAACCCTAACTTTCAAGATCCAGTTCAAATTCCCCCAGGTAGAACTTAACTTCCACCAGCAATCCTATCACACCTGTGCCTTCCTCTAGTACTGTGTCATAACATTAAAAGGAAGATATAGCTCAAATCTATGCTAATTTACGCTATATTAAGGAGTCCTGGGGCTGGAGAGATGGCTCAGAGGTTAAGAGCACTGGCTGTTCTTCCAAAGGTCCTGAGTTCAATTCCCAGCAACCACATGGTGGCTCACAACCATCTATAATGAGATCTGGTGCCCTCTTCTGGTGGGCAGGCACACATATAGGCAAAACATTGTATACATAATAAGTAAATAAATCTTTAAAAAAAAAAAAGTCCTACTCATCAACAACAAAACCCATGAACAAAAAAGGTGCTTAGTTAAAACAGAATAGAAATGGCTCTTAAACATGTCAAAAATCACAATTCCATTTATTACCTATGAAACTGGAAAAGAGAGAGTTGACTACTCTATACATTCTAATAACACTTGCTAGTAAGGACACAAATTAGAAAGTTGTTTCTTTCTTGTTTTCCTTTTGGCAGCAGGCACTGAATCGAGGGCCATCTACATGCTAGACAAATGCTCTAGCCAATACAAACTGTAAATATAAACATCTTCACCAAAGAATTCACTTCTTAGAGCTTACACTTCAAATACTACAATTATGTATGACAAGATATATGATATTCAGCAGGGTCATTTATATCAACGAGATACTAGAACGTTACATAAACTATAGTATATTTATATAGCTAAATATTATGGAGTTAATAAGACAACACCATACCAACAACATAGATGCTTCTTTATGGACTACCACTTACACAAATAACAAGAAACACGTAGTTTAAAACGCATACACTGTCACAACTGAATGGCTAAAGGGCAGACGCAGAAAAGCTGCCTACTTCGCACTATCTAAACTTCACAGTTTAACTGTTTATCGTGAACTAATTCATTTTAAAGTGTCCTTAAATTTGTCTTTAAAACTTTTAAAGACAAAAAGCAACTAATTGTGTTGCTTCCAGTTCATTTCTAAATGCTCAAGGACAGAACAAGGAAATAGGGAGACTGCGCATCTTGCCATCACCAACACCTTGTGTAGTGCCTGACATAGAGAGGACAGAGACTACGCTGGCCAAGTCTATAAAAGTAAGAATATGTTAAACAACTAGGAATTTACAAATTCCCCTAAAATTTCCTACACTTCAGTTTTCATTTTGGATACCCCATAATCTAAGGGCTGTATTCTGATTCTGTAGCTTGATTCTGATAGACCCTACCCTCCAAAGCTGCTGATGCTACTTGTTAAGGCTAGTCATGACGGATAAGTTCTGAAGGCAGACAGTAAGTCCCCTACACAGACACACTGCCTAACTCTGGGTTACGTTGTACTTAATTATTCCTGGAGTATGCTGTTCAAGAATACTGAAAATACTGAAATACTGAAATTTAGATTCCCAGTACCCATGTAAAATTTAATCTTTGGCCTTCCATTCCTCCATCTCAAAAATGTTTATCACAGGATCCATACTTCATAACTGTTATAAAGATTATATGAACAAGTATATGAACTGTGCTCAATTATAATAATAATTATGATATAGCACATAAAAATTCTGTAAATTTTAACTGTTAATGTTCTATAGCCCTTTGGCGTTTAATTATTACTCCCTCAGCCATTTATTTTAACTACAGAAATGGTGACATTAGGGAAAAAGACGTTCAGAAAAAGATGATACTTTGTTTTACACTTCATTAACATCAATGGCCTGGGGAAAAATACCAATTAGTGTTATGCTCAACAAGCAGATGGCACAAGCCTTAAGTCCGAGAGCTCAGCCAACATTTGCTTTTCAATCCCTTCTCTCATTCCGTTCAATGGCAGCAGCATCAATGGAGAAAAACACTGGGCTCTAACTCCATACAAAACCAGCTTTTAACAAATTTTATCCCTTTATGCTTTCATATGTTGAAGCTATACATAAAAGTTATAAACGTGTGTGTGCGTGTGCGTGTGTGTGTGTGCGTGTATTTCTACATAACACAATGAACACTGAAATTCTGAAATCCTAATATCTAATCCAAGTACTGGCAATCCTGTAACATCTAACTATAAAGAGTGCCTTGGAGAAAAGAATATAATTTAAAGAGCAGAAAGAAAAAAATAAAACAGTTTCAGAACTAAACTCCTCAACTTCAAATCCTTATTCTGATATGTACTGGTCCTCTGAGCTGGACTGGTTCTATAATCTTATTTTGATGTTTAGTTTTAATTGTCAACTCAAAACCATTTAAAATCTCCTGGGAGGAGTCTCAGTGAGGAGCCTGGCAAGTCACACTGGCCTGTGCGCATCGTACCTGTGGGAGCCTCTGAGCAGGTTAAATGGGGTAGACAGACTACCCATGTCATGGCTGGGGCCACGGCTGACTGAAAGGAGCAGCAGATTCACACAGGGAGGAAGAACTCACCCTCTGCCCCACAGCAATGGGCTGTAGCTTGCAACTGTCAGCCAAGTAAGCCCTTTCCTCCTAATCTGCTTCTGCCAGGGCATCTTATAGCAACAAGAAACAAAGCTGAGACATTACTGATACTCTGATTTCTTCTCTTAAAATGAACATAATAAAACAGCTTAAAATGACAGTGGTGAGTAATTAGCTCAAGGTGCTCATAAATGCTGCTATTATTAAGTCTGATCTTTCCTTCAAAACACTAAGATAACACACTTTTACAACTTTGGATCTTTATAGAAATGTGGTTTTTAATATGAACTTTACAGTAGATGAAGTAACTAAAAAATAAAAAATAAAATAAAATACCTACCTTGTAGCAGCAGCAGCAAAATGTCTGCTAGGTAAGAGACTGTTTCCAGAACAAGGGTAAAGAGTTGTCTGGTAAGCCATCTTGGAAAGACTACATCTTTGATGTTGTACCAAGACTTGAAAAGAAAAACAGAATATTAACATTAAATAATCATCAGAGTCATACATTTTTACATTCTAAAAATCAGTATTTTTAAACAAAAGCAACCAATATTTTTTGACTCTTAACCATTTTTTAGAAGTGGTATAATGGAGGCTGGAGGTTTTTTACAGGTAATAATCAGGGCTGCCTCAAAAGCAAGAGAGTCTGAGTTTGGATCTTCCCAGAATACACGAGAAAAGCCGGGTGTGGTAGCACATGCCTGCAACCGCAGGAATCGTAAGGGGCCAGGAAGAGCAAGCAGATCTCCGGAAGCTTCTGAACGAGTTAGCTTGGCCTACCTGGTGAAGTTCCAGACCAGTAAGAGACCATGTCTCAAACAAAAGATGACAGGTGTCTGAGGAACAGCCCAAGGTTGTCCTATACCCAACATGAATGCAAGCCTGCACGCGCACGTGTGAGACACACACACACACACACACACACACACACACACACACACACACACAATCTAACAATAGAGATAAGGTGTAGTTTAGAGATACAGTTCCTGACCTAGCACATCCAAGGCCCTGTGCTCCATAAGCAACACAACTAAAAAGAAAGAATACAAAAGTCACACTTAGAGAAGCTAAAAGCAAGGAGAGGCATCTAATATCTAACAACTTTTTCCATTCCCTTGTTTTGTTTTTGAGACAGAAGTTCACTGTAGACTGGTCTGGCCTGGAACTCACTAAGTAGGCCAGGCTGGACTGAGCCACAGGGAACATGTGATTACAGGCATGAATGAGCCTTTACACCCTCTTCACCTATTTTTACCTTAATCTGACTTACACTCAACAGATTATTTTTATTAATAGAATATATACATATGCACCCCTAGATTTTTAAAAATAACTTCTATTTTATTTATTTTTTTAAGGATGATATATTTACAGAGTTGTCTGGTTCTTCTAAAGGCAGAAGGTGAGAACCTTGCCCTACCAGATCAAGACTTGTTATAAGAAGGGGTGGTGGGGGGGGCAGAAGGTAGTGCAGAGGATGAAAAGGTCAAGTGGGAATATCTCAGTGAAACCCACTTCTGTGTATGATAAATAAAAAAATTCATTTAAAAAAGACATTATAAAGTTATGGTGGTTCTGCATGTTGGTAGTGGTATACAGAAAGACAGATTAGTAAAACAAAAAATGGTTTAGCAATAAACTCATCCAAAGGCCCCAACTACAGAAGGGGGAAACGGATTCACAGATGAATGGTAAGACTTAAAAGTCTTTCAGTATAGAGGAAAATGTCCTTACAGCCTTTAGGGGAGAAATGGTTTCACAAACAAGATCCGAAAGCTCTAAATAAAGAATGGCTGTGCTGCGTCCAGGACAGCCAAGGCTACATAGAGAAACCCTGTCTGGAAAAACAAACAAAAAGTGGTTGTACTAAGTGTTAAAACTTTTTTAAAATTTAAAAATTTTTAAATTTAAAAATTAAGGAATTAAAATTTAAAGATTTTAAAAATTAAAAATCAAATTGGTTTTTCACGAAACATAAAAAGTAGTGTTTTGTTTTATTGTGGAGATAAAGTTTATAAATTGGATAATCTAAGTATCAATGTTTTACATCCACCAGATTAAAAAACCTCTAGAAAATGAAGTCACTGACAATGTCAAATACAGGTGAATTTTATGCATTGCAGATAAGAATGTGAACTAAGCAGGGCATGGGTGGCGCACACCTTTAATCCCAGTGCTCAGGAACCAGAGGCAGGCAGATTGCTGTGAGTTCAAGGCCAGCAAGGTCACAATGTGCATCCAGGTCAGCAAAGGCTACACAGAGAAACCCTATCTTGAAAAACACAAACAAAACAAAGAGAGTGTAAACTAGGCTACCACTCTGGGAAACAATATGGAATTACCCAGTGCCGCCCAGCAAGCACATCATTTACTTTTGATAAGGACCACTTTTAAATGACCATCATGCACAGCCTTGAATAACGAGGTGAATGCCTTAACCTGGCAAGTTCTTCCTTGAGAACTCCGTGAGCTATTTCTAAGCCTACCTAGTGAGCCCTATGCAGGTAACTCTATTCTTCTACACACTTACCATATTTCAGATACCCTGAGCTTCTTTCAGTGACCTGAGCACATTGTGTTCCTTACGACCTTAGGATTTTCATATAGGAAAAAGTCTTGGTACATGAACCTTAAGGTGAAAAGGTGCAAGGAACAGCAAAGCTACCCTTATTGGAGAGGGCTTTGTTTTTTTTTAAATGATCCATCACTCAGTCATTCAACAATGGCTGTACGAATGAAATATGCACTGACCATGCTTGTAATTATTTAGGACACATCAGTGAGCACAACACAAAACTCCCTCTCCTTATGCAGCTTATGTTTCTGGTTAGTGGGGAGATAAGATCAATAAATATAGGAAGGAGAAGGATTGCAGGATAAAGAAGAAAAAGAGTCATTTGAATTTTTAAAGTTAAGATAGATCTCATATGAAAGGTAGATGGGGGGGGGGGGGGGACAGCAGCACATAGAGCGTTTGCCATGCAAGTATCAGTGGTAAAATTCAGATTCCTAGCACCCATATAAAATCTGAGTAAGCACAGTGCAATACCTCCTACATCCAGGGGCTTCTCTGGATATGGTGAGAACCCACAAGCTCCAGGTCCAGTGAGACTCTGCCTCAGTAAAGAGACTGGACAGTGACTGGCAGAAGACAGCCAAAAACATCAACCTCTGACCTCCATGTGTAAACACACAGGTACACTCACACACATGTGAACACAAATACATTTACTATGTACACATACACATGAAAAAAATTGTATAATGTATATGACATTCTGAATTCATATTGGCCATATTTAAAGTACTCAATAGTGAGTAAACAAAATGGACAGTGCAGTCACAGGCCATTGTAAAGACGTGAGGCTAGGAGTAATATGATTAAGCTATTTTGTAAATATTTATTTATTTATTTATTTATTTATTTATTTATTTATAGCCTACTGATAAGATCTGAGTTTGCAGTCCTGCATGGCCTAAAACTCACTACATAGTCTAGGCTGGCCTCAGCTTGCATCCAGCATTGTGACTTTGCCTCCCAAGTGCCTACGTTAGAAGCATGTACCACCACAATCAGCTTAAGTGGTTTTTTTTTCTTTTATTTATTTATTAAGTTTTCCTTTATGTATATGGATATTTTGCCCTTAGAGGTCAGAACACCTCGAACTGGAACAGTAATGAGCTCCCTTGTGGGTGCTAGAAATCAAACCCGGGTCCTCTAGAAAAGCAACAAATCCTTTTAACTGCTGAGTCATCTCTACACACACACACACACACACACACACACACACACACACACACACACGCCAGCTTAAGTTCTTAAAGAACCAATTTAGCCCTTATTTAAGGGTAGGCCACAGAGGACTCCAGGTAAGAAATGGTGCTGGCTTAGAACAAGATAGTTGGAGTGTTACCATGAGCAGTCAAGAGTTTAGGTTGACAGCATTTAGGAAGCTGAGGCAAAAGGACTTTCTCAAGTTCAAAGCCAGCCTGTGCTAGTTAGTGAATACAAGATCAAGCCATCAGGACCACAAAGCAAGACCTTGTCTCCAAAAATTCTCACCACACACACCACCGCCAACAACAAATTGTTTGGATCAAGTTGGAAGTAAAGCAAACAGGATTTGTTAACAATTTAATTCAAAGTGAGAGCAGCTTTTATCAAATGAGGTGAAGAAAGCTGCAAGCTGTGATAGGTTTGGTTTAATACATGAGTGAAGTATCCATACGTTATACTCATATAGCTCTAGAATTTGAGAATGAGCATAAGACTGAACTTCAGGAAAGAGGTCCCTACTGCAGATAAATAGCTGATAGCTATTAAAATATACAAGTAACAACAGGTGAGGCCACTAAAGGAGTGAATTCACGCAAAAAAAAAAAGTTGGTGGATACAGATAAAGAATGAGATCCTGGGACACTACAAGGAAACAGACTGGGGAAAAGATGAACCAACCAATTAATACGAGAAGGAATGGCAGGTGGAATAGTAAGAATATTAGTAAGCATCCTGGAGAAGAAAAAGTAACAAAAAAAAATTCTCAGTTCTCTTCTTGGCTTCTCCAACTTTACCTAATGTGATTTCTATCAAACCTGAGGGTAATATCCTCAATTTGTCTTCAGTAATAACATATTCCGGTTTGCTTATTCAGGACTAATCAGGGGGTGCTGTGATCTCGGGTCACCCTTAACTTTCAAAGAACTATCCTAAATAAGGAAGCCGATTTTGACTCTGATCTCGATCCTGAAAGAAGTTCAGAGAACGTGGATCATTTCTTAGGAAGATTCGAGCTCTCCCGAGGTGCGTGGCTAACTGGCATAGATTTACCTAGCACATCTGAGGTCCTAGATCACAAGCTTCCGTCCCTGCCATTTCATAGTTAGATGAATTTAGTCACACGCCAAATGCGTTGGCTTCTTCCTCTTAAAATGGAGTGGTGCCGGCTGTCCATCCACTTAAAAACCCGATTTAACTGGACAACGATATTTATAACCATTGTCCTTAAAAAATAAAAAAGGCATGGCACTAAAGAGGCTGTCACTCAGACCAACTGGATTTGACTTGTTAACTGAAAAGAGAAACGCTCCAGTCTCCAACTTCACGGTCTAAATTAGATCATTTCGGTAAACTTAAGAACTGAAATCGCCGTTATTCATAAAGCGGCAACAAGCACTCCAAGGTTCAAATGTTTACAGACGTAAACCACTTCATATACCACCTTTCCCTTAGGAGGACTCACTCATCAAACTGAACCCAGTCGCCATCCCACACACAGGACAGAATCCTGTCTTGCGTTCCTCACCCCTGACTGAAAGGTCTGCCGATGTATTTTCCCTCCCATTTCATCCGCAGAGTGATCAGCTCCAAGACAGAAGCCTTGTGTTAAGGATCGCTGCGGAGCCCAGAAGGAGCATGGAGGCATTTCGATTGCCTAAAACTGAGCCGTGCCTACGAGATTCTGGTGTGCACTCGGCTGCAACAAGAGAGTCAGCTGTAGGTTTACTTTTCGTGCAAGAACACTGCCTGTCTTACCTCTACTGAGGCACCTTACGGCGGCCGCCATGTTGATCGTCCCGGATTGTGCTGACGAAGTCGGTCCGGCGGTTCAACTGCAGCAAAAAGCGAAAAAAGGTTCCGCTCGGACGCAGGCAAAGGGGGAAGGTGTTGTAGGAGCAGAGGAACAGGGCGGGGACCGACCAGCCTTAGTTCCCTCCTGGCCGAGTTCCTGTGGATTCCCCTCCTGGGACTCCTTTCGTTGGCCCAGTACAAAAGCTTATCAGTCTTCATGGGGAAAGTGGCTTTGTTGAAAACGTTGCAATTATTCCTTCCTCCTCCTCCTCCTCCTCCTCCTCCTCCTCCTCCTCCTCCTCCTCCTCCTTCTTTTTTTTTTTTCATTTTGATCCTGCAGCTCTATTCAGAACGATCATTTAAATAGAGGGAACCTAGTTCTCTGCCTAATGTCTTGAAAATCCTGGAGTATCCCCAGCTTCCTCCACTACATTTTCAAGCTTTGTTAAGATTTTTTTTTTCTTCTTCTTCTTCTTCTTTAAATGATCATTGCTCCAAGCTAGCACGTGCGAGGCCCTGAGTTCGATGCCCTTGACAGCAAAGAGAAAATAGAATCCGCCAAAATTCCGCCACCACGCAAGGCAGGCCTGGAGGTCTCACTCACTCACCGGCTTTCAGCACAAAGCCAGACAAACGTTAATCTTTCATCAATCTGCTTTACAGTTTCCGGCTGCCGGCAAGCTGTGCTGTTAGGACCTAGGGAGCAGTACAGTGCTTGGTATTTTGGAAACGCGCCTAAGATTTTGTGTTCGTTTGTTTGTTTTTACATCAAGGATCAGAGCTGATCAGAGACCCATGCCCCCTCCCCACCCCACCCCAAAAAGACTTATCCATTATGTCACAGCTGCCCATGTGGCTTCTCTAGAACAAATCTGATCACGAATTAAATCAACTTACTAAAATAAACCCCTCCAGGGATTGGCCATTTCCAAAGACTCACTTAAAGCCTCTGCCTACCTCCTATAACCATCCTAATGCGCATGCTCGGGTTCGTGTTTTTGTTTGCGTGTGTGTGTGTGTGTGTGTGTGTGTGTGTGTGTGTGTGTGTGTGTGTGTGTGTGTCGGGGTGGAGGGGGTGGCTAGGAGAAGCCACATGTTTCTCACCTCTGTGACATTGTTCCTCTGTGGCTTCTGCTTGAATTATCTTGTACCACAATGACAGTACTTTTTTGTTCCCTTCAGATTTAAATTCAGATTTCACACATTGTTGGTAGTCTCTTTCTATACTTCCAGGAATGAGTTATGGCCACTTCTCCCTGATTTTGTATAATAAACAAGAATTGTATGTGTTTATTTGAAATAATTCCGAGACCTGTTTTATATATAAATACAATTAACCACACTAAATTGTACAATTTAATGGGTTTTAGAGAATTCAGAGTTGTGCAACTGTCCTAAAGTATCTGCCTTCCCCAAGACTTTGAGCTCTGTGGACAGCAATCATATCATCCTTTTTTTTTTTAACCCTTACACACACTACACACAGCATCAGGCAAGAACAAAGGTCTGCAGTAAATGTTTGTTGGGGAAAATGAATATATACACACATGAATTAGGGACTTGATAAGAATGCCAAGCCTGCAAAACTTTACTTGGTCTCATGAAGCTACTCGCAGAAGATTGACTGGATCAAAGCTGGGTTTCCCAGAAGCTTTATTTCATATGTATGTGTAGTAGCCATCTAAATGAAGAATAAGATTCTAACATGTTGACCTTTCTTGTTAACGTCTAAGCAGTTCCCCTGTGACTGTTAAATAAATAAATAAATAAATAAATAAATAGAAGAACTTGGATCTAATTTTTATAACTTTTTTGGTCTTCTTTCCCTCTATGCTCATTTTTTTTCACACACACAGGCAAGCAACTGCTATGTATCAAGCGCTGTACTTACATGCATAGATGACAGAGGGGGAACTGGCAGGTATCTCAAGATAGTTAAAAAGATAATTCAGTCGATGGATGTATGCAAGCTCCCCTATTGCTGTGCCTTCAATTCATCACCTCTTGTCTCCACAGCTGAGTTCAGTCAGCCCTGACCTGAAAATACCTACCATGAGGACATAACCATCCAGTCAGGACTCAATAAAATGAAGTATGTCTACAGCAGCATTGTTATGAAAGCGATGTCCTGTGTAAGCTCAATGTGCCTGATTGCCTTGTTTGTTCATCAGAATTTGATGGCCCAAGTCAAGTAGGATCCAGAGTTCCGCTATTTGTGGGTGGATAGATAGATAGATAGATAGATAGATAGATAGATAGATAGATAGATATTCTTCTGCATAAGACTTTATAAAAGTATAAAATAACTTAATTAAAAGACATACTCTGAAGCTGGGCTTGGTGGCGCACGCCTTTAATCCCAGCACTTGGGAGGCAGAGGCAGGTGGATCACTATGAGTTTGAGGCCAGCCTGGTCTACAGAGTGAGTCTGGGACAGCCAAGGCTACACAGAGAGAACCTGTCTCCAAAAATCAAAATAATACGACATACTCTGAAATGGGCAATCGATGAAAATGATAATGACTTCATTATCATTTTGACTAGAATTAGAATTACGTAGGCAATTGAGGCGTTCTTCTGGGTATTTCTGTGAAGCTATTTCTAGAGAGAATTAATGGATGGGGAAAACCCATCCTGAACGTGGGTACCACTATCCTGTGGGCTGTGAGCTCTGGCAGAACAAAGGGGAGACGAGAGAAAGGCAGCTGAGTGCTGGCTTCTTTCTGCTTCCCTTTGGTTGTGCACAAGCTACTCTGCTATGTCTTCCACAGCTGTGATGGGCAGAATCCTGTAAAACTATGAGTCAAACTAAATCCTTTTGTTTTAAGACGTGTGCCAGGTATTTCGGTCACGGTGAGGAAGAGTTAACATATACCAAACCTCTGAATATGCAATACATATGAGTTTCTCCTTACTGAAGAAAGGTATTTTGATTAAGTGGAAGATATACTGGAGTCAAACTTCCTGCCTGTGCAATATGGAGCAAGTAGCTATAACCGGCTGGGCCCCACTTCCTAATTTGTGACATGGAGCTAATAATGAGATCATTTTCAGAGAAGAAGACTATAGTATCTGTCACAGAGTCAATCCTCGGCAAACACTAAATGTCGTTATTAAAGAACCAGATAAAGTTCTTAAGCAGAAAGAAAAAAGCAAAGCATCTGCTTATTAAAACTACACCCAACATTTCTGTCCCCACACATGCTAGGATAGTGCTTTTATTAGAATCTGCAAAGTCACTTGTCTATGTAGTTCGTCTTTAAATGCAAGCCTTGCCAGTTGGTTTCTAGGAAGGTTTAGCCACTCCAGGAGTCTTGGCAAAATGCCAACAGCCTCCCTACTTGGCCAGCTTCCCTGGGGGAAAAACAATGTTTAACCATGCGCTCAAGCCTGCAGTTGTTTTGAGCCACGTCCCCGGACTTCTTCAAGTGTTTCCCAGTTGATCTGGAAATTTGTACTTCAAGAATAGTCACTTCCTATTTGAGGTCAGAGTTGAGAAAAAGGTTCTTTCATCAGACAAAATTAAGGAAATCTAAGATATTTTTATTTTGCTAGTGTGTGAGAATTACTAAGAAGGCCTTCTCAATTGGTGGCTTTCTACTCCACAATGCTCTGATCCATCAGCCCTGGTAGGAACCTGGGAATTTGCATTTACAATAGGTTTTGAGGTGATGCTAATATAGTGACCTAGGGACCACACATAGAAAACTCCCTAAGGAACTCAGAAACATTTGCACACATGTTCATTAACTTGGAAAGGAATGGTTATTCTATATAAAACTATAAAATCCTCCCATGGACAATCGCATCAAAGATCAGGATCTGCCTACTTTTATCTTTTCTAACTCTACACAGACTTCTGCATTTCAGCATCAAAACTTTGCTGCCAATGCTGCCTATGCACAGATCCCAATGCTTGCCTGCCTACTCTGATTTTAAGCGTTACCAATACTTATGTTCCCTGCCCACATTGTGGTCATGTCAGACTCAGGTTATGGTCAACATTTTTACCACCCCAAATAATAGCATCTCAGTGTAAAGGCTGAAAGTTCTGGGAGTGACAGATTGAAGTTCATATTACCTGGTTCCTTATATGGAAGATGCTGTCTCTCAGGAGACTAGTCTACTTACAGATTGAATTAGGAGATTCAGAGCTGTGCAGTGGTATGCTAGAAAAAGCCTAACAACTGTTCCCACAGTACAAAGGAATGAATCTGTAGCACTTGCACATTTCCATGTGGTAACTTCTCTCACAACAATTAGTTTCACTGTTAAAGTCAATCACCTCCCCAAACCTTTGATAATTCAGAACGTGGTTCTCATGTGGCTATTCCACACCGTAAGAAGTTTCTTAGTAAGACACTTTTAAAGACCTCTAAATCAAAACCAATCCTTTCTTAACCCACACTTCTCAAGATTTATGAATACAAGTCTCTGGGAAATCTGATTAAAATGTAGGTTCTGAGTTGATAAATCTTGAGCAGGATCGAGATGCTGATTTCTAGGAAATAACCTTGTGGCTAGTCTGTGGACTGTACCTGAAGTATCAAGCTTCCACAACACACCAAACAATAAAATCTGTATTTCTTCGGGTTTATTTGCTTGTTTGTTTGTTTTTGTGTTTTTTGAGAAAGGGTTTCACAGTGCAGATCAGGCCGGCCTGAAACTCACCACATACCCTAGACGGATCTCCATTTTACAGAAACGCTCCTGCCTCAGCCTCCCAAGTTCTGGGACAAAAATCTACATTGTTGTGACTAATTCTAAACCATATTGTTTTGCATAGATTCTCTCTCCTAGTAAGGAGTAAACTTAGGTGGATTTCTGCATTTCTGAGTCTGGGCCCATCATGGCTCCTTTCTTCACTGGAGAGAGTAGACATCCCTTCCCACCCACCCACATCTGCTTCTGGTCTAAACTTCCCCTCTCCCTTAGACCAAACTCTCCAGGCCCAGTTATTTGAAATGTGGTTTAGTTCCACCAGAACTAGTGTCAAGGCTTAATTCTTCAATGACGCAGTGTTGGAAGGTTGGACCCAGCGGACGTGTTGGGATATTTAACGGGCTAGAGTCCTCCTACTGGGTGGGTTAAAGCTATCTTCTGGGGTGGGGCGACTGTGTCAGGGCGCTTAGCCCTTCTCTCTCTTACATGTTCCTGGTCTTCCCTTTCCCTCTTCTTAAGGGTCCCACTTGGTTTCCTGCCACAAGGCTCTCATCAGAAGCCACGCAGATGCTATTTCCATGGTGATGAACTTCCTAGTCATCTCCAGAACCAAGTCAGATAAAGCCCTGTTCTTTATAAGTCACAGAGCCTCGGGCATTCTTCTATAGGAAAGACAAACAAATCGAGGTACCATTTGACACAAGGGTTGTCTGTCTATTCATCTGCGATCATAATTTGGCTTGAAGAAAACAAACAACAGGGACAAAAAAAAAAAAACAACAACCCTGAACCAATCACTCCTCTCCTGACACTGGGATTGAGGAAATAAAAGGCAGACATTTTTAGGAGGGAGGATTTAAGCTGGTAAAGTCACAAAGTAGATGGCGGAGCCAAGAAAATCTTGAAAGGCACACTGCCGCTGTCAGGGAATAGACGTGCTGAGGGAGCTGGGTGATATGAATCATTCAGTTTCAAGAATAGAAATGGTGCAGGGATGGTGAAAAAAGAAGCGATAATGCAAGGAAGAAAGGGATCCCTGGCCTCAGAGAGGAAGATAGCCAGGGCTGCCTCGGTTCCTGTGACAGGGTCGGTCAAGTTGCTCTCAGAGAGGAAGATAACCAGGGCTGCCTCAGTTCCTGTGACAGGGTCGGTCAAGTTGCTCTATAATGTTCATCTCTTATGTTCTTGTGAGATCCTTTGTCTACCCAGTGTGCGGGAACTCTTTATCCCCTCCAAATAGTACTCATGAATTTCTGTATCTTCTAAAAATAAAATTAAAAAAAAAAAAGGAAACCGGTAGGACTGTGCTGGGTATGAAGGTACATGTCTGTGACCCTGGCACTTAGGTGGCAAGAGGCAAGACACCAGCTTAAGCTTGAAGGCCAGCCTGGACTACACAGTGAATTCCAGACCGGCCTGAGCTACAGAGTAAAGCCCTTAATGAGAACAAAGAAAAGGGAAAGAGGGAAAAGCGCATTCACACGCACGCGCACGCGCACACACACGCAAGCATGCACACACACATGCGTGCGCGCACACACACGAGCTCTTCCCATTATTCTTCTAGTGATGTGTGAACCGTCAGTGCTACCCCAGAAAGAGTAACAAAGCCCTAGCCACGCAATCTCAGAGTTTGAAGCACTTGGGATTTTCTTTCAGCTACCTTACTCATTGGAATTCGCAGATCAATCCCAGTGAGAATGTTAAGTGTTCTGTGAGGCCGTTCGTTTACATTTGTGGTTGATTCTAATTGTTAAAGGGTTCTTGCATATAGTAAGTCTGAAATGTCTCCATAACTTATACCTTTTGGAATGGTTTCATCAGTTCCAGTTCCACATGGGGAAACTTCTGGAATGTGAAAACATGTATGTGCCCTCTTTTCAATCTTCTCTTTACTTGACTGAATATGCTCCTAAGCCTAATTATGCAGTTTCTCCTTTCTGTGTCTGGGGGGTGGGGATGCGCGTGGGAGTAGCAAGAAACTCACTTTCCAAGGACTCTGGTTTGCCTATGGTTCCTTAAAGTATAGTCACAAACTGAACAAAACACCCCAAGGCAGTAATATTGATTCAAGAAATATCGCTGTGACTAGTGCAGCCACTTTGGAAATCTATCTGGCACTACCTCAGAAAACTGGGAATAGGGCTTCCTCAAGACCCAGCTATTTCACTCCTTGGAATATACCCAGAAGATGCTCCAGCACACAACAGGACATATGCTCAACCATGTTCATAGCGGCCTTATCCATAACAGCCAGAACATGGAAACAGCCTAAGTGTTCCTCAGTAGAAGAATGGATAAAGAAACTGTAGTACATTTACACTGTGGAATACTACTCAGCTAATAAAAACAAGGTATTTCTGAAATTTGTGGACTAATGGATTGAACTAGAAATGATCATAATGAGTGAGCTAACCCAGAAGTAGAGAGACTCAAATGGTATATACTCACTTATAACTGGACACTAGCCCAAGGGGCATGTCTCATGAAAGTCTTCACTTACCAGGAAAGTGGAATAGAGGTGAGGACATCCTATTGGGACTCTAGGTGAGAGAAATATAGGAGATAGGGAAATAGAAGGATCCAGAGGGTCCTAGAAACCTACAAGAAGAACACTATGATGGGTGGATCTGGGCCCAGGGGTTCTGCTTGATCTATGGCACCAACCAAGGACAATATGTGCAGTTAGCATCAAACCCCTACCCAGATCTAGCCAAGGGATAGGACATTCTCCACAGTTAAGTGGAGACTGGGGACTGCCTTTCACACAAACCCTGGTGCCATGTCTCCTTGATGGGGAGGCCCGGTAGCACTCAGAGGAAGGACAGCAGACTACCAAGAAGAGACGATACCGAGCATCATATTCAGGGGGAGAAGGTCCCCCTCAGTCACAGTCATAGGGAAGGGGAATGGGGTGGAAGCGAGAGGGAGGAAGGAATGGGAGGATGCGCGGGATGGGATAGCAAATGAGATGTAATATGAAATATTTTATTTTTCAATAAAAAAATTAAAAAAGAAATATCTCTGCGATCTAAAGCTGCATTAACTTATTCTGTAGTTTCAACAGCTTCTCTTACCTCCTTGTAATTATCTTGTTTTTTCCTCTGCATTTCTACATTTACAATGAAAAGATACCACGGATATTTTTGAATTTTGAAATAAATTGAAAGGAAGCTTTTTGATGAGCTTTTTTGCTTTACTATTTCTATATTCTTTTGGAGGGGGGGGGCGGTAATGAGGCCAAGACAGATTCCAATCAAGGCCCTATTTCTAAAGTAGCACTACCAACACAAATACATGCCACATGCTTTAATTTTTTTTTTAATAATTACATTTAAGGAGTAAAGAGACGCAAGTGGGCCGGTTATATGGCTGAGTGGGTAAAAGTTCTTGCTGCAAAGCCTGTGTTTGCTCCCTGGGACCCAAATCATGGAAGGAGGGAGAGAATCGACTTCCGGAAGTTGTTCTTTAACCTCCCCTTGTGCACCATGGGAACACGCATCACGGCAACATGGACCATGGCATGCCCACAATATGGCTTGCCCCACGGCACGTCTGTGCACACTATGCAAATAAATACATGTTAAAAAAAAAAAGGAAACTGATTTTTTATAACTAATTTAACTAAATATCTCTATAAATTCAACATGTGTTCAACACAAAATGGAGATATTTTGCGTCCTTTTTATATTAAGTAATTGAAATTCTGTATGTAGTTTTCACTTGAAGCACAAGACTACATTTAAAATGTGTATCTGTGCCTACTTTACAGCATAATTTTCAAATAATAATAATAATAATAATTGTGACAGCTGGTGCTTATTGAATACTTACTGGACTGCAGCCACTTTTCCAAGGGATTATGTAATTTAGCACCTTAGATCCTTACTACACCCTTCTGGGATGGACACTGTAATTATCCTCATTTCACAGAGGAAGAGGAAGAGTCACTGAGAAGTTAGGTAACTAACTGGTCTACCTAGTTAAGTTGATACTTGAATCTACCATGACTGGCTCCAGGCTCACATCCTTCCTGTGTATAAATCATACACATATGTCACGTGAGTCATTGTGCTAAGCACTATACATAAAGCATTATGGGTAGTTGCCTTTTACAGAGGAAGAAATAGGGCCCCAAGACGTGAGCTTCTTGCCCAAGACCACAAGCTGGTAGGGGACTTTGGCATAAGAGCCAGTGTAGCTAGCCTTTGACTCGCCTCCTCAGCTTCACTGCTACCCCAAAATTCTAGTGTTTTTACACATAGTTACACCCATGAGTCAATATTTTTGTTGCTGATATTTTAAATGAGAAAACAACCAGATAACATCAGCGTGTGGGGAAGAAAGCAAGCAAGGTAGGAACACACACACACTAATTTTTGATCTTCCAAGCTAAGTATGTTGAGTCGCAAGCTCCGACAAGACATTAATTAGAGTTAACTATTTATCTCTAACACATGAGGGGTAAATATTGTTTCAAATATTTATCTAAAATGGAAACATGCATTTTAAAACGATGCAATACAGACACACGCACACACACACACACGCACACAGAGTAACAATGCCAACAAAACAATTCTCAGAAAGGCAGATTATTTTTGCTGCAGTGCTCAGATTCAGAAAGGAGGCAGTAAGGAACTGGAAGAATGTGACTCTCCTCGTCCTTTTCGTTCTCTGTGGCTTTATTCTTTTGTAACCCTGAGTTTCTGTTGTTACCCTGCTTCTAGAGCTTGCTTTTTCTCTAGACAGTTCGGTCAGTTTGAGGCTGAGTCCCTCACCAAATTCCAGCATAAGGTCTTCCCAGTTTCTAGGCATCTGTTTCGTTTGTTGGTTGGTTTTTAAATACATTTTTTATTAAATTTTATTATTCAGATTACATCCTGATTACTATCCTCTTGCTTGTGTCTCCCCGTTCCCGCCTCCCTCCCTCTTTCATCCCACTCTCCGCCCTTAGACCTGAGACAGAATTGGAAATCAGTCCTTAGTGAAACCTGGAAAATTATTTTTAATTATTTTTTTTTTAATGACAGAGTTTTCCTATGTTTTTCAGGCTGACCTTGAACTGTTTATCTTTCTGCCTCAGATTCCCAAGTGCTAGGATCGTAGACTGGTGCTACCATGTCTGCCCACAGTGGGCAAGTGGTCCCGGGTGGAATAATACAGGCTGAGCAAGGCATGGGGAGCAAGCCAGCGAGCAGACTTCCTCTGTGCTTTCTGCTTCAGAACCTTTCTGCAGCTTCCTGCTTTGGAACCCGCCCTGACTTCCCTCAGTTCGGAACCTGAGTGTGTAAGATGAAATAAACATTTTCTTCTTCCTCAAGTTGTTTTTGGTCACAGCAACTTAAAAAAACAAACAAACAGTAGGACTTTGCCTTTATTATTATTATTTTCATCTCAGAACATTGAGTTCAAATACTTTAGGCTCACCTGTGCACAGTAGTGTCCCATTTTTGTCACAGCTGTTTTACTCACTCCTCTGATTTTTTTTTTCTGTTGCTGCTACTGGTTAGCATTTTTCTCCTCATAGTATAGCTTAGCTATGGAGTATTTTCCCAGAAGACTTATGTGATGAAGGCTTGGTGTCCTATTTGTGGGGCAAATAATTGGGTGGTGACTGGGTCATAAGGACTCTGACCTAATTAATAGGTTAATCCATTGATGGATTTAAATTTTGATGGCATAATTAAAAAGAAGTGGGAGATGGGACATGGTTCAAGGAAATAGGTCACAGGAGGTGCGTCTTTAAAGGCTGATTGATCCAGGACAATTCCTGTCTTCCTCTGTTGTTTCCTAGTTGTTCAGAGATAAGCATCTCTGTTTCACCACACCCTTTTCTGTGGTATTCTGTCTCCAGATCCAGAAATGTGAGGCAAACCTCACATGGACTTTCTGCAACTGTGATCAAAAGCAAACCTTTTTGTCCCTGAAGTTCTTATCTTAGGAGTCTGCCACAGTAACAAAAAAAAAAAAAAAAAAAAAAAAAAAAAAAAAAAAAAAAAAATCTGACAACTAGACTGCAGTTACTGGGTGATAAAGACAGGAATAGTAGAAGGCAATGAGAGAAAGAGTCTAGAGATTTGTTCTCTCGTTGCAGTGATCACACACCTGACCAGAAGCAACTTAAGGGAAGACAGTTGGTTTTGGCTCATAGTTCAGAGAGTTACAGTCTCTCATCACAGATAAGTGGCAATGGAATAATTTGGTCTGTGGTGCCGATGAGGAAGCAGAAAAGGGGGAATGCTAGTGCTCAGGTGGCTTTTCTCTTTCCAAACTTTTTGTTTAGTTTGGGACCTAAGTCCATGGGATGGTGACATTCACAACCAAGATGTGTCATTTCGCTTTATTTCCTCTGGAAACTCCCTCAAAGAAATGCTCACTAGGTGATTCTAAATCTGGTCAGGTTGAATAATGAAAGTTAATAATTGCCAGGAGAAAACAAACTAAGAAGGTAAATTCAAGGAGCCAGGGGTTCAAGCGAAACTTTCCTAGCATGATCAGCTACAAAGGTATGCCCTTGCCCAGTGCCTCAGTTTCTCCATCAGAAAACAGAGATGGCAATATTTTTGCAACATGATTTTCCACTGAAGTTTCTAAAATTTGGTGACTATTCTGAATGACTGTGTATAACTTGTTAAAAGTTCGTTTTTAAGCTGGGTGTGGTGGCGCACGCCTTTAATCTCAGCACTCGTGAGGCAGAGCCAGGTGGATCTCTGTGAGTTCGAGACCAGCCTGGTCTACAAAGAGAGTCCAGGACAGCCAAGGCTACACAGAGAAAGCTTGTCTCGGGGGAAAAAAAAAAGTTTATTTTTAATGTATAAATAGAAGATCTTTTTCTAGGAGTTGGAGAGATGGCTCTGTGACTAAGAGCATTAACTGCTCTTCTAAAGGGTCCTAGTTTAATTCTCACCACTCACATGACAGCTAACAACTAACTAACTCTAGTTCCAAGGGATCCAACTCCCTCTGGCCTCTGAGTTCACACAGACACAAATGAAGGGAAAAAACCACCACCACCAACAACAACAAAAAAAAACCATACCCGTACAATAACTTTAAAGAAAATATATGTTTCTATCTTCTCTGGGAGAGACAAGCAAGCCCTGTCCTCTAGCAAAGAAAGAACCAAGGGGGAATACAAATGACCAGTAAAAGGAAATATTCAGCATCCTAAGCCATTGGAAGAGCCAAGTTTATTTATAAAAAATAATACTCAAAGGCCAAAGGAAAATAATCATGACCAGGCCAGGCATATAAATAGAATATAATTTTGGTTAAAAACTTAAAAAATGCTCTAAGCCCTAAATCATGTAACTTCTTAGTTTGTACCATTATAGGTTCAGAGCATGTGATACTTTAAAAAAAATATATCCAAATACAGTGCCTCCGTGAAAATACAGCAGAGGATTGGCTACACTAGGCTAGAGGGAAGAAGAGGCGTGGTTCTCAAGGCTCTGCCGTAGATGAAGGCCTAAAGCCTTAATGGTGGATAATATGCACGGGGAGTTTTTCAATGTTGCCGTAACTCACCAAGTAAACACATACAATGAGCCCAGGAATTAGCATCTTTATGCGTAAAAGGAGTGTTCCACTATATATAAGCCTCACACATCCTGAGAATCAAATATACACCAGACACACAAACTACACCCTGGCATCCTCCAAGGCTCCTTGCATGGCTCTGATGAGATGCAACTCTCCCTGGGGTGAGTGAGAGCATTTGAAAGGCATGGGACCAGTAGAAAAGGGAAGGGGATGCTTAAGTGTGTAGCTCAGGGAATCTGCTCTGCCCAGTGCCTTCCAAGGATCAATGTTAGAGCCCAGGAGTGAAACAATAAAAATATGTGTGGGTGTGGTAGTCCACACCTTTAACCCCAGCTGACAATCTCCATGGCTCTGGCTCTTTGCTTTTTAGAAGGTAACAAGATGCATGCCTCAGGGGAAAACCAAAAGGACTGATGCCATGCAGTAGCAGCCTGAACAGGGTATGCACCCACTTGGCTCATGCATCGAGAGCTAAGGGGCCTTCGAAGGTGTGAAATGGAACTAACCACTTCTGGTGGGGTCGCAAAAGCAGAGAAATGGCTGAGAAAAATACCAGCTGCGGTGGGGACTCAGACATCTAGTGACATAAGCAGGTACAACTACTACAGGCATGATGACGTTTGCCAGGCTTTGTTTGCTGTTTCATTTTCCTAAGTTTTCTTTTACCGGGATAAGCAGTTTATCTCGTTGCAGATTTTTTTTAAAAAAGATTTTAATTTTAGGTCAGGAATTAAGATGGCAGGTTGTGCCTTGTATCTTAACTAATTATTAACTGAACTAGCCATGGAGACCTCCCCTGCCTTGTTAAAGATGGAATTACCCGCAGATGTTGACTGTTTACCTTACCCTTCCCTGCATGACAATTAAATGCGATGTTTGCTTTTCACCTTTTGAGACAGCGGTTCACTTTGTAGCACAGGCTGGCCTGGAACTTAGTCCAGACTGGCCTCTAATTTACATTAATCCCTGTCAGCCACCCAAATGCTTAGATTAGAGAGCCAAGCCACCACACCTGACTAGAATTAAGTAACTTTCATAGGCTACAATAAGATCTTGCCAGTTTCACTGTAAAATCTAAGTTACATGCACTGCATAACCCATTTGTCGTTTATGCTACCTCTTTCCAATCATTTTAATAGGTTAGAAGGTAACTATTTACTTTTCATGTCACTGTTTTTATAGACAGCTGTAAAATTTTCCCTGCTTCATTACCTTTTTTTCCCCCCTGATAGATTTTCTCATTCTTTCTAAATTCCAGTGAATTGCCAGTAATTTGTCATCTTAAGAAACACTGTAGGGGGCTGGAGAGATGGCTCAGCGGTTATGAGCACTCATTGCCTGCTCTTCCAGAGGTCCTGAGTTCAATTCCCAGCAACCACATGGTGGCTCACAACCATTTATAATGTGATCTGATGTCCTCTTCTGGCCTGCGGGTGTACATGCAGGCAGAGCACTGTATACATAATAATAAATAAATTAAAAAAAAAAAAAAAGAAACACTGTAGGGCTGCGATGCTGCTCAATAGTAAAGTGCACGTGTAGTACACATGAGGTCCTTGGTTCATTTCTTGGCATAAAAAGAGAGCACTGGAAGCAGCAACCAGCAGGAACAAAAACCAAAGAGAGACTGTGCTGCATCCCAATAGCACCCTTTCTTCTCCCTTGCCACCCTGCTTGGTGCCCATGGTGACATCCTTTTAAGTGGGCAGCCTAGTACCGCTTACCCACTCACTGGCTTCTCTTTGCGTTTGGCCACGTGGAGTACCAGAAGTAAACACAGTGCAGGAGGAAAGGGAAGGCAGATTGTTGGCCCCTCCCTCCCTTCTGGTTAGCCATGTAGATGCCTCCATTGTTTCAGTGGCCGCCCTGTTTATAGCAAGAGCATTCATCGAGTTCCAGTGACATGATCTTGTGACCTATGTGTCACTGTAGCTCCCTCACTGAGTCAATATTTATTTTCGATATTAATTTTGACATTTTTAACATGACATCCTTAATCCTTCTCACACCTCTGTAAACATTCCAAGCTATTAAAACTCCGTCGTCTTAAGTTTCTTTGAGTTTTCCTACTGGTTCATTGGCCAACAGACACTTAGTCAATTTAGCTACACTGGATTTATATTAAGGGATAGGATAAATAAATGGAATTATTTATGATGGGGAAAATAATTAAACACTACACTACTAATACTTTGTATAATTCAAAAGAAATGTAAGAAAAAGTCAAATTATTTTCGAGATCCTCTTAAAATTGATGTTACTACTTAAATCTGTTGAAGTCTGTGTCCTGCGCTGAGAACATGCTGCTTCCAATGAGCCACGCTGCATGAGTTTTTGCTGAAGACTTTTCCCCTGGATAAGGGAGCAGCCTTGGCCCATGATTTCTTCCCCTCTATCATAGCACATGTCAGAGAAAACGCCCTGAGAACTTCTAATAAAACTGTTCTTTGTGCCCATCAGCACTCCCCCAGTGTAAGACAGGCAAGGGTTGGCCTGGCCCCTTGGGATGTCCTCAATAAACTGTTTGCTTCCTCTCCCTGAGACAACTGTATTAGCTGTTTCTTTGCACCCAATGCTGGGGAAAAGCAACTGGAAGGAGGAGCAAGGAGTTATTTTGCTGAAAGTTTCCGTGGTCTTGGCCTAGCAGAGCAGGGACAAAGGGTACAACAGACCGGAACTGCTCAGCTCCCGCCAGCCAAGAAGCAGAACAAAGACAGGAAGGGACCAGGGCAAGGTGTGTCCTCTCAAGACAAGCTACCAGACACCTGCTTTGCCTAAGCTCAGCCTTCTGCAATTCTAGCATCTTCCAATAGTCTGTTCAAATTCTGAAAACATCCTTTAGGCCAGAGCCCTCCTGATTGAACTGTTTCAGGAAATAACTCCCCCCCCACCCCCCCCAAATCTGATCATTCGACAAGACTCTCACCGTGATGGGACCTATTCTGGTCCAGTGCTCCCTCTACCTCCCCTTCCTCCCTATGAGCAAACATTCTCAGACTGTTAGGTGCATCAGCAAATATAGCTGGGTGCTGAGGCATCTCACTAGTCCCTGAATCCTAACTTTCAAAATCATCAAGCGTTTGTCTAGTATCTACTCAGTGGACATTGTATTAGACACAGAAGAAAAGAAAAGAGTATTTTTCTTACCAGACACTAATATCATAAGAAATATCTAAGTGACTCCAATATGAAAACAGGAGGTAGCAGCTTCACTTCTGGTAGACATATCATGTTTCTAATGAGAGCTGAGGTCTTATTACTGGCTTGAAGAGGGTGTAGCTTTGTGAACAGGTGTGGGTGTAAACAAAAAAAACACTGAACACTGAGTTTTGGGTAAGTTGGTCATTGGCCTCCGGGATCAGGAAGTAAGCAAGCTTTGGACAAAATGACATCAGAATAATTACATTGTAATTAACCAATTTTAGGTGGATGGCTTTAGTTGTGCTTGTTTAGAAGGAGTGATTTCAGATGAAAGCCTTACTGGGAAGCTACTAGAAAGTCGAGTGCTGAGATGGCTATAAATCCTCTCTATTGGTGATTCCAGCACTTGGGAGACTGAGGCAGGAGACACATGAGTTCGAGGCCTGCTTGGGTTGCGTACACATTGTCTCCCAACAACAACAGGAGTTATTTGTGCTATAAACTGAGAATTAGAATTGCCCAAAGCCCTAGTTAAACTCACATTAATAGGCCCCACCCCAGGTTTTCCAGATCTCTGGGTTTGGGGGTGTCAGCAGAGTATCTCCATGCTGCTGGTGCTGCCTGCCCTGAGGCAGGACAAACTGGAAAGAGTTTGGAAGAGAGACAGCTGAGCCTGTAGTAGAAGGCCAAGGCCTGGGAGATGCTGGCAGGGTTAAGCATTTCCCGAAGCAGGGAGTGTCTGAGAGAGTCCTGGCAAGGCAGATAGTTTAGGAGATTTGGGAATTAAAGGATCCTGGGAATCCTGACAGGAAACCACTCTTACCTGCAAGGTCAAGGAGTTCCACACTGCAGGGTTTGAGGACTGACAGGTTTGGCTTAAGACAAAGGAGAAACAGTAATAATTTACCATAGTGTTTCTTAGACCCCCCCCATAAAATTTAGTAACATCTGATGCTTTCCTAAAAAAACAAAACAAAACAAAACAAACAAACAAACAAACAAAAAAACCCAGTGAATTGTGCAACAGACTTTTATAATGATCCTTTCCCAGAAAAAAACATCCAAAATTGGCTGTTATCCTTTTCATAGGGGGACTTTTATTAGCCACTTTAAATTAGAAACTCATTAAAGATCTTTAATGCTGTCATAATATTTAAATTAAAAGCATTTCTATTTGTTTCCCTCCAAGTTACAACTATCTTGTAAGAAGTAAGAAGAGAAGGGGATACAATTAAATATTTCTGAGTAGATTTTTGTATGTGCATATATGTTTATGCATATATGCATGATGCATGTATGTGTTCGGGTATGTACATGTGGGGAGAGAGAAAGAGAGAGGGAGAGAGAGAGAGAGAGGAAGAGAGAGAGAGCCAGAGGTCCATCTTAAATGTTATCCCTCAGGAGCTGTCTCCCTTGTTTTGTTTTCATTTTTATTACATTTTAACTGGGGCAGGACAGCATATGCCATTACACACACGTGGTGATCAGAGGACAGTTTGCAGGAGTAGAATTTTTCCTTCCATTGTTGGGGTTCTGAGGCACAAACTCATAGGCTTGGCAGCTTATGGCTTTGCTAGGTGAGTCATCTTTCCAGCCCTCACCTTGTTTTTTGAGACAGAGTTTCTCCTTGCCTGGGACTCCCTGATTAATCTTGGTTTGCTGGCCTGGGAACTTAGGGGATTTGCTCATCTTTCCCTCCCCAAATCTGAAGTTACAAGGGTGCACTACCATGCCTGGTGCTTTTTTATGTGGGTTTAGCCTTCAAGCTTGCATAGCAAGTACATCACTGATTGAGTTAGCTTCCTAACTCTAAGCAGAATTTTGACATTTTAAAAGAATGTATAAATCCAAAGTGTAAGAATTTTCATTACTTAGATTTGCCCTCAGTGAACTGACTTGCAGGTCTGTATAATGTTATCCAGAAGCATTTGTTCCATAGATTAAAAGAATAGCACAAATAGATGTTTGTAATGCCTCAAATATATTCATGTTTTAGTATGAAAATTAGAGTCAGAATAATAATACACAGTTATCAGGTTTTTTTTAAAAAAACATAATGCCCGCAAATACTCAGTATAAAGAACTAAATAAAACTAAGAATAAGAGTTAAGAATAGGAAAAAACAAATAATTTAAAGAACATTCAAGTGCTACACACAACTATGAAACAAGAGAGATTTTGTGCCTTTTAGTCTAAAGCTGTAATTCAACACTGATGTCAGGCAAACAGCTCTACGGGCTGCTTATATAGGTAGGGGAGGTGCCAGGCATAAGAGGCAACCACGAAAGGTAGGTTGTGTTCTAACGATTATACAAAACTACAAGGGAAATTTGTATTTTTGAGAACAGTTTGTAATGTAAGTACCCAAATTCACGTGGAGGAAAACTGCTTTTCAAAGCACAAAGAAAGTACATATCTAAAGCCAAAGAAGGGTAATAAAAGCTCAAGGGAACATCATATAAACTGTGGGTATGTGGGGGTAGAGAGGAGGGTTCATTCCCACTCAAGAAACAAGTTTCCTCCATAGCAACTAGCTTAATTCTAACACACACACACCCCAAAAAACAAAAAAAACCAAAGAACAACAACAACAACAAAATCTTAGGGGACCCAACAAGCATGTAATAAGAAAAACATAGCAAAAGCCGGCAAACTGCCAAAAACTTAATATTCATTACTTCTTCAAAGTGTGTATCAATTTTTAAAATGTGAAATTCCAAAGAAGCCAAATCCATTCGATGGAAAAGGGATAGCATCTTCAACAAATGGTGCTGGTCTAACTGGATGTCTATGTGTAAAAAAAATGCAACTGGACCCATATTTGTCACCTTGTACAAAACTCAAATCCAAGTGGATTAAAGACCTCAACATAAAACCAGAGACACTAAGTCACTTAGAAGAAAAAGTGGGGAAGAGCCTGGAACATATTGGCACAGGAGACAACTTCCTGAACAGAACACCAACAGCCCAGACATTAATGTCAACAATTAATAAATGGGACCTCATGAGGCTGAGAAGCTTCTGTAAGGCAGAAGACACTGTCAAGAGAACAAAGCGACAGCCTACAGACTGGGAAAAGATCTTCACCAACCCTACATCTGACAAAGGTCTAATATTCAAAATATATAAAGAACTCAAGAAATTAAACACCACCAAACCAAATAACCCAATTGAGAAATGGGGCTTGGAACTAAACAAAGAATTCTCAACAGAGGAATATCAAATGGCTGAGAAACACTTAAAGAAATGCTCAACCTCCTTAATCATCAGGGAAATGCAAATCAAAACAACTCTGAGATTCCATCTTACACCCATCAGAATGGCTAAGATCAAAAATTCAAGCAACACCACATGCTGGCGAGGATGTGGGGAGAGAGGAACACTCCTTCATTGCTGGTGGGAATGCAAACTAGTACAACCACTTTGGAAATCTATCTGGTGCTATCTCAGAAAAATGGGAAAAGGGCTTCCTCAAGACCTAGCTATTCCACTCCTTGGAATATACCCAGAAGATGCTCCAGCACACAGCAAGAAAATTTGCTCAACCATGTTCATAGCAGCCTTATTCATAATAGCCAGAACATGGAAACAGCTTAAGTGTCCCTCAATAGAAGAATGGATAAAGAAACTGTGGTACATATACACTATGGAATACTATTCAGCTATTAAAAACAAGGAATTCCCGAAATTTGTGGATAAATGGATTGAGCTAGAAATGATCATAATGAGTGAGTTAACCCAGAAGCAGAAAGACTCAAATGGTATATACTCACTTATATCTGCATATTAGCCCAAGGGGCATGTCCCACGAAAGCCTTCACTTACCAGGAAACTGAGACAGAGGGGAGGACATTCTAGTGGGACTCTAGATGAGAGAAGCATGGGAGAATGGCAAAGTAGAAGGATCCAGAGGGTCCTAGAAGCCTACAAGTAGAACATTATGATAGGCAGATTTGGGCACAGGGGTCCTGCTCAAACTAAGGCACCAGCCAAGGACAATACAGGCGGTAAGCCTTAAACCCCTACCCAGATCTAGCCAATGGACAGAACACTCTCCACAGTAGAGTGGAGAGTGGGATATTACCTTCTCACATACTCTGGTGCCTCAACTTTGACCATGTCCCCTGGAGGGGGAGACCTGGTGGCACTCAGAGGAAGGACAGCAGGTTACCAAGAAGAGACTTGATACCCTATGAACATATACAGGGGGAGGTAATCCCCCTCAGGAACAGTCATAGGGGAGGGGAATAAGGGGAAAATGGGAGGGAGGGAAGAATGGGAGGATACAAGGGATGGGATAACCATTGGGATGTAACAAGAATAAATTAATAAAGGAGAAAAAAAATAAAATGTGAAATTCAGTAAAATACTTAAGTTGTATCTGGGTAGTCCAGATCCATTTAAACTTTATTTTTTCTTTTTCAGTCTCTTCAATCTTTCATTTTCCTCCCTTGCTCTTTCCAGACAGAATGGCAGAACGGGGTGAGGGTGAAATTATCTCTTGGCATTAAAAAATAAGTGTGAATTTCTACATTTAAGGTCTATGAAGCCATATTCACATTCATTCTCTCTCTCTCTCTCTCTCTCTCTCTCTCTCTCTCTCTCTCTCTCTCTCTCTCTCTCTCTCTCTCTGTCTCCCCTCCTCATCACCCCCGACCCAGTCTCTTGCTGTATACCCCTGGCTGGGCAGGGACTCACTATGTTGACCAGGCAATCAGGCTAGCCTTGAACCCACGGCAATCCCCCTAACTGCATCCTGAGTACGAGGACCACAGGCATGCACTACCACAGTGGGCTCCTAAGCAGGTATTTCCCCTATTTAATAATCAAATTATTTATTTACTTTACATCCAGACAGAAGCCTCCCCTCCCTCCTCTCTTCTCAGTCCCTCCCTCTCACCTACCTCCCCCACCTGCCCTTCCTCCTCTTCCCCCTAAAATAGGGGTTGCCTCCATGGATATCAACCAGCCTTACAGATCAAGTTGCAGCAAGACTGTCTTCTCCTGAGGCTAGATAAGGCAGCCCAGGACGAATTGTGGGTCTAAGGTTCTGTGGCTAGGTTGGTGTCCCGATGCCCACATCGGAAGTCTGGCCAAGCAGGCATATCTTATCTGACTTACTCTTGTCATCTTTTCTTTGTTTCTTTGTTTCTTTCTTTCTTTTTTCTTTTTTTTTTCTTTCTTTCTTTTTAATCAGAGGCAAAGTCCACTTATTTTATTTCTTCAGGGAAAAACCTTGAAGAAAAGGCAAAGATTCCAGGGCTATCTTTTTGTTCTGAAAAGCAACATGGCACACCTTAGGGGACCAAACACAAGCCTGGGGAGATGCATTCAGTGGACATAACCCTATCTGTGTCTTTCCTTGCCTTTGGGCTCTTAAGTAAAGCACTTATTCAGCCATGTATTTACTTGAGTATTCTCTTTGAACTCAGATGTTAGCATCATAGATGTTATGAAAAAATAGCTAATAAATAATGTGAAAGAGCTTTATCAGGCTGGGGTATAGCTCTGTGGTAGAGTGCTTTCCTAGCACTCAAAAGGCCCAGGATTTGTCAACATAAATTGCTGTTTAATCATCTCTCTCTCTCTCTCTCTCTCTCTCTCTCTCTCTCTCTCTCTCTCTCTATCTCTGTCTCTCTGTCTCTCTGTCTCTCTCTCTCTCTTGTTTTTGTTTTTGTTTTTTGTTTTTTGTTTTTTCAAGACAGGGTTTCTCTGTGTAGCTTTGGCTGTCCTGGGCTGACTTTGTAGACCAGGCTGGCCTTGAATTTACAGCGATTTGCCTGCCTCTGCCTCCAGAATGCTGGGATCAAAGGCATGCGCCACCACCACCCAGCTCAATCATTTCTTTAGACACTGAAATACTATATTTAGCTTACTTATCTAGTCATATTTATTATATAAATTAATCCTTGATATTAGGGTATGGGTTAGTTTTGTGTCAACTAGACAAAAGCTAGAGTCATTAGAGAGGAGGGGGACTCAGTTGAGAAAATGCTTCTGTAAGATTAGATTGTAGGCAAGCCAGTACTGCAATTCCTTAATTATTGATTGATAGGGGAGGACCCAGCCCATTGTGGGTGGTGCCATTCCCTGAGCAAGTAGTCCTGCATTCTATAAAACTGCAGTCAGAGCAAGCCATGGGGAGCAAGGCAGTAAGCAGCACCCCCCCATGGCCTCTGCATCAGCTCCTGCCTCCAAGTTCCTGCCCTGTTCTGAGTTCCCACCTTGGCTTCCCTCAATGGATTGTAACATGTAAACCAAATAAACCTTTTCCTGCTCAAGTTGTTTTGGTCATGGTGTTTTCTCACAGCAGTAGAAAACCTAACTAAGACAAGTCAGGGATTTTTGTAAGATACATTTTAGAGACATATACTCTTAGTTTACTAAACAGGGAAACCTTGGACCACAAACTTAAATCCTTATCTCTTAGGTTTTGTTGTGGTTTCCAAACGGAAGAGGTCGGGTTTCTTCACTCACCCAGCAAGTGTTTACTGATCATCCACAATTGAATACAAACATAGATTCTCACTTCAAAAATGTAGGCATACGTCTTTGGATGTGCCAATCAAGAAGAAAAATGGAAAAGATCTTCGTCCAAATGCTTACAAATATAAACCAAGTTGGAAGCGCTAATCTGGAAAATAGAGAATATCCTTTTCTGTGGCACTGGGGATGGAACCCAAGGTCTTGCTCGTGCTAAGCATGGGCTGTACCACAGAGCCACACTCCTGGGCCCCAAGACAATTTTCTTTCTTCAGTCTGAGAATCATACCCATTACCCAAATTATCTGGATGCCAAGTCTATTTTCAGTTTTGGATTTTAAAGATGGCATAATAAAAATAATACTAAAAACCCCAAAGAAAAATGAATGTTTCTCCCTACACAATAACCTCCGTTACGCACAGAAGCAACCCTGTGGCTGTGTTTCTGTGTCCAGACTTCTCCATGCACCAATTTATGGTAAATGATCCAGGAACGTGCAATTTTCCAACATCCTCCTAATTCTGACAGTCCATCTCGGGAGTAATTGCGGAGAGCCTTAGAGAACTGTGGTGAGCTAGTGGAGCCCTGGTACACACTGTTTGCCAGGGCAGGGCCATGTCGAGGACCAATGACTCAGCTCCAGGAGAGGGGCAAAGCCTTCCCCCTGGTGAGGCTCAGTGGATGGCAACGCGTTTCCCTGCTTTGAAGGCAGAGGTTGATAGTGTATGCAGAACGTGCCTACCCCTACCATACACACCCATGTGTATGACCCGAAGAGAGCATGCTCCTACTGAGATTAGCTGTCCCTGACTCCTTGTTCAGCCATAAACAATAACCCAACCCTCCTGTTCAGCGCTTTTAATAACTCTACCTCCCTGTTCAACTTTGTAACAAACATGCTGAGCTTGCAGGTGCTGCAGCTTCTCCATCAGAAAGCCCCCACCACCAGGTCCCAGCCTTTGTGCATCTGTGCGTCTTTACTGCTGTAGTTACATCAGTCCCCGGAGCCATCTAAGGATACAGCAGAGAACCTTAAGCTAATAGTGTCAGCCTTTTCCGATGGTCTGCAATCTGCTGGGCTTCTGTACCATACTCGTGTGTGCGTCCATAAAAGAAGAGTTGAAAACTTCAAAATGGTGTCACAGTTGATGTTTGATCACACTTTTGATAGTGCTTTATATCAACCTGTTAATAATTCGTAGACTTGGACTTCATGGTATCAAGTGTTAAATATTTCCAGTAGGAAGGCCTTCAAGATGTCCCCATTCCCAGCCATGCTACTCATGAGAGAGAGAGAGAGAGAGAGAGAGAGAGAGAGAGAGAGAGAGAGAGAGAGAGAGAGAGCGCATGGCCTGACATGCATGTCAATAAGTGCTAATGTTATTGCATTGGTGACTGTTTTTGAATATTTGCTTTATACTAAAAACAAATACCATGAGAGGACACAAAAGTTAAACTTTCCATTTTAGGCTATTTCCCAAATCAGATAGCTGTTTAGGCAGAGACAATCAACCAAGACCTTGTGGGTCTGTGCCTGGCAGAGAACATGTCCAGGAAAAAAAAAATTCTAGGAACAAGTATAATCTCTCCAAGAAAATAAAACAAAAGCTTTAAAAGAAAAAAATTTAAAAACTATACTAAATGCAGTATGATTAGATGCTTAATAATCTTTTGTGGCTTCCAAGAAATTACCGCTGAGAGCAGAAAAATAAGAGTCTTGTACAAGAAACATCAAGGGTAAGACAAACAATTACTCCCTTTTCTGAGAAAAACATTCTAAATTCTCCATGCAAACTATTCTTAAGAGGTTTTACTTCAAAAGACTTTCTAGCTACCAGAAAGGAAACAGCAACAGCCCCCAGCGCCAGGAGTACAGGAAGAGCCTACTGCACTGATTACACATCTTGGACATTACACCCTGTTCTGTAACAGGCGACTGACATGTCTTTGTTTAAACAGCCACATCTTAGTCTGTCAACTGATTCTGGAGAATGTGTTATGATAGAAATAAGAGCCCATTGATATTTTAATCCACATCCTTGACATTATTTTTATTATTTTTAATTTTAAGTGCGGGTACCTGTGGAAGCCAGAGGCACTGAATTCCCCTGAAGCTGGAGTTTCAGGCGTTTGCAAGCCACCTCACACAGATGCCCTGGAACTAACTCAGGGCCTCTGGAAGCTCAGTGCCTGCTCCGAATCACTGAACTATCTCTCCAGCCCCCTGATCCACATCTGAAGGGACTCGCTGACTTTTTAAATATAACTTTGACAATGTCATACTCTTGGGGGAGACAAACAGTTCTCAAACACCTAAGACATAAAAACGAACAGTTATATAACCGTCTTAAAACACAGTTTTGAAGGGCTGAGAAGCTGGCCCGATGGATAAAGTTCTTGCCCTGCAAATGTGAGGGCTGCAGTTCAGATCCCGGGACTCACAAGAGAGCTGGGTGGATGTGGTGAACTACCTGTAATTGTAGCACTCAAGGGGCAGAGAAGGGATTCCTGGAGCAGGCTGGCTAGCTGAAGCAGCCAATCGCTGAACTCTAGGTTCAACGTAAGAGGCCCTTGACTCTATAAATAAAGTAGAGAGTAACCCCCCGCACCCCCCCCAAAAAAACCCAAAAATTCCACCCGATGTCAACTACAGGCCTCCATGAGCACACAGACACAAATGCCTGCACAAACATGGTCAACTTTGGGCCTCCATTTGCAGACATGTGCGCGCACGCACGCACGCACGCACGCACGCGCACACACACACACACACACACTCATGCAAAAGACAAATTAAAACAGGCATGATGATGCATGTCAGTAATGTAAGCATTTGTGAGGCTGAGCTATGAGGGTTAATGCCACCCTGGGGTAAATCATGAGGAAAACAAAACAAACGAACAATGAATTATCATTAAAAATATTTTGGGTTGGGGGCTGCTCTTATGTGGCGGTTTTAGTAAAGAAAAGATGTTATATTTTTCTTTGCCTTTAGCTGGTTTGTAGTTTATCAATACAGCAGGCAGTAAAAATGCATTCTGAGTGTCAGCCGTCAGTAATGTAGACATGTGTGCAGCTGCTGAAGACATTTTCAAACAGCCATAAGTCTTTCACTTTTATTTCATTTTTACCTTATAATTTCCATCTAATGCTTCAATTTGAAAACCAATGATTCATATTCACTTAAGAGTTCAAGGAAGTTGTGAGGGATGGGAAAGAAGCTCCGTGGAAGAGGACTTGACTGACATGAGTGAGGTCCTGTGTTTAATGACCATCAATACATGCATAAACAGGAAGGAAGGGAGGGAGGGAGGGAGGGAGGGAGGGAGGAAGGAAGGAAGGAAGGGAACAAGGAAGGAGGGAAAAGGGAAAAAATTGTCAACTGCCATATGCCATTCCACTGAGACAAATAGCCCACAAAACTGTGAATGAGAATGAAAAATTAGGTCAGCCAGGAATGGTGGCAAATCCCTGCAATCTCAGTTACTTTGGGATGTTGAGGCAGGAGGATTCCAGCCTAGATACTTAAGTGAGTCCCTGACTCAAAATTCGAAACTATAAAGATCTAGTACTGTCCTGGTGGAGTACTTACCTAGCATGTGCAAGGCCTGGGTGAAGTGTGTGTGTGTGTGTGTGTGTGTGTGTGAGAGAGAGAGAGAGAGAGAGAGAGAGAGAGAGAGAGAGAGAGAGAGAGAGAGAGAGAGAGGCGCAGGTGCCATTGGGACACTCCTTAACTTTCCAATGCTTGTATTGTGGTATTGCCATTGGCAAAGCCAATTTAAATGCTCACTAATGCGGCCTTTGAGGCTAATTTCTTGGGGTCTAATGTCATCATTTAGATCTCTATGACACCATCTGGTTTCCCGAGTTCCCGTGTCTCGGGTAACACTGTCTTCAGTAATGGCTGGTAAGGTTTGCGTTTCATATGGTGAAAAGCTTAGGCCTCTTGACTACAATAGAAATAGTTGCTATTAGTTTTCTACATGAAGGTTTAGTGAAAAGTATTCCTGCAGTAGAAATTGTGGTTCAAATATTTCAAATAGGTAAATTTTTATTTTATCTTATTTATTCCATTGTTTGGTTTAGCCAGTGTCCTGTTATGTGTCCAAAGCTCATTGTGTAGCTGAGGCTGGCCTTGAACCCACTGAGGGCTTCTTGTCTCACCATGTCCCCCCCCCCATGTTGAAACTTTAGACATGTGCCACCACTCCCAATTAAAAGCATATTTAAATGTAAATATAAATGACTTGGTGAAATAACATAGCACATGAAAATACAGAAGGCTCACCAGGCGGTGGTGGCACACACCTTTAATCACAGCACTCTGGAGGCAGAGATGGGCAGATCGCTGTGAGTTTGAGGCTAGCCTGGTCTACAAGGGAAGTCTAGGACAGCGAAGACTACACAGAGAAACCCTGTCTCGAAAAAAAAAGAAAGAAAGAAAGAAAAAAAAAGAAAAACAAAAAGAAAAAACAGAAGGCTCATGTCCTAGAAGTAAGAATGCTTGAATTTGTAACCAAATCTACCACATACAAACAAATGTTATGAATTAGGAGACCTCATTTAATATGTCTATTTACTGAGATGGGGCATGGGTGCTTGAACTCAGGGCCTCACACTTGCCATCACACACTCTACCACTCAGCTCCTCTTCCAACCACCTCTAAATTTTCTGCTAAAAATGATAGATAAGATTATGATGCAATATTGTTATGAATATCAACAGAGCTGATTGAATGTCAAAAGCATTTCATAAATTGTAAAGCAGCATACAAAATCAGAAATATAGTAATAAAATGTCTGTTCAAAGTACCATTTCATTCATTTTTATACCATGATAACAGGAGAGATTTAGGATGGCGTTTTCATTTTGGCTTTAACTCATTTTATTGGACTTTCGCCATATAGTTAAGATTTGAAGTGACTATTATCCCTGTAGTTTTAGTGAGAAAATACTGTATATATTGTCTATAAGATATATGCATATCTCTATCTTTAATATTTTAACTGATAAACTGTTTACTATAAATATCTTATGGGAGTTGACTGGGAACATAATTCAGTGGTAAAGCTCATGTTTGGCCTGTGAGATGCCCTGGGTTCAGTACCTAGCAACATACATGGAAAGGAGAGAGGGAGGGAGGAAGAAGAGAATGAGAGAGAGGAGGAAAAGGAGTAGTTAGAGGGAGAAGAGGAGGAGAAGGGGAAAAAAGAGAAATAGCTTCTGGGGAAAAATCTAAAAGATTATTGTACCAAAAGTTAAGAATAGCTGACTTGAAGCACAGAAAAAGTTGAAAGAAAATGAAAAAAAAAAAAAAAGATAATCAAAGAAACGCCTCCAGGGAAGGCTCTTCTCCTGCCAAGAAGGATGATCTCAAAGCTTATTTAAAAGAGAGAGAAAAGAGCTATTACTGTAATAAGAATAGTTGATAAAAAAGAATATAAGGAAGATGCCAAGGGAGTGAAGTGGGCAAAGGATATGAGGCATCAAAAACACAAGTGTCCTTACAGGAGAGAAAAAGCTGAAAGATGCTTCAGACGAAGAGAAAGGTAATAAGCCCAGGAACTCACATCCTGGGATTACATAAGGAAGACCAGCCAATGTCTGTGTCAGTATCTGTGTGTCTGTCAACTAGGTATTTGGCTCCTTTAAGACAGCTGCCATATCTTAATCATCTTTGTGTCCTCCAGAGCAGCATACTTGTTCCTAACTCATAAAAGCACTCTGTGGGTGTTGAGTTGAACAGGAATAAAAGTGACCTGCACTGCAGTTCATACACCAAAAAGGCCAGAGATAAAGCTTTATAATTACACACTGGCTCCTTTATTCATCCCACAAATTCTTCCAGAAGCTAGGGAGGCACTGAAGACATAGCAACAGATCTGTTTTTCTTCATAAAACTATAACCCATACGTTCCTAGCATTAGAATTTCCTGATGTTTGGGAAAGAACTGTACCACACAGACATGCCATTTCCCTCCACTTTCCTCCCCGTGTTAAGGTCTCTAAATGGAATGATACTGAAACATACAGGGAGAAAGAGATTCCGAACCAAACACTGTGGATAAATTACTTGCTCCTAGTGTCCCAGGTTACAGCAAAATTAATTTACTAAAGAGTAGGGGGGGGGAGGTGGATGAGGTTCAGTGTTTATTGTCAACATGATAGGATCCAGTGCATCTTGGACACAGGCATCCAGGAATGCCTGTGGGGAAGTGTTGCATTCACTGAGCACTGCTCTGCTACCTAGCTGGGATTCCAGGCTGTCTAGTTAAGAGAAAGAGGTGCTGAATGGCAGCAAACACTCATGGTTCTCTGCATCCTGATTGTGGAAGCTCCTCTTGTGGAAGTGAACCCTGTGGTAATGAACGGCACTCTTCAAATGTGAGTCCAGGTAGACAAGCCCCTTCTCCTTTGAGTTGCTTTTCTCAAAGCATTTTATCCCAGGAACAGTGGGTAAGTCCCTGAGCCAGTGTCTAAGGCTAAGCAGGATGTCCAGTAGAGCTCAGAACCTGGAGACCAGCCTGGGCCACATAGCGAGACCCTGCCCGTAAACTAACAACTAACCAACCAACCAGTTAATAACTAACTAGCTACTCAAAAGGCTGACGCAGGATGACTGCTTGAGCCCAAGAATTTGGGGCCACTTTGAGCACTATAATGAGACTTGAAAACAAACACAAACAAAGGATCCTCTGAGTATGGTGGTGTACTGTTGCACACTTACCATCCTGCCTTGAATGAAACGGTAGGGTCAGAAGTCCAAGGACAACCTGGGCTAGACTGGGCTTCATGTTGAGACCACCCCACCCATGACTGTCTTTGTCTGTGTCTGTGCCTGTGTCTGTGTGTCTGTCTGTCCGTCTATCCGTCTGTCTGTCCGTCCATCCGTCCATCCATCTCTCTCTCTCTCTCTCTCTCTCTCTCTCTCTCTCTCTCTCTCTCTCTCTCTCTCTCTCTCTCTCTCTCTCAAATAAGCCTAAGTAATAACATACATTTTAAGAATCTGTGTTGAAGTTATACATTTTTGTAAAGTTCATGTAATACTCCAGTATAAGATTACAGGTGGGGAGTATAGGGGTGGTAAAGGGACCGTTGAAAAAATACAAACAGATATGATCTGTATCCTTACTTCTTAACTTCCTGTTTGGTATAATATGGTAAATGAGGGGAGTCACCTTTTCTTTTCTTTTGATTAAAAGGAACAAAAACCAAAACACTTGGCCAGGCATGGTAGCACTCGCCTTTAATCCCAGCACTCGGGAGGCAGAGGCAGGTGGGTCTCTGTGAGTTCGAGGCCAGCCTGGTCTACAGAGTGAGTCCAGGACAGCCATGGATACACAGAGAAACCCTGTCTCAAACAAACAAACAAACAAAAACCCACAACTTTTTTTATTGTACCCCATTCCCACTCATCTCCGTGTCTCTTCATATCTGCCCTTCTCTCTTGCAACCCCCCTCCCGAAATAAAACACACACACACACACACACACACACACACAGAGAGAGAGAGAGAGAGAGAGAGAGAGAGAGAGAGAGAGAGAGAGAGAGGGAGGGAGGGAGGGAGGGAGGGAGAGAGGGAGAGGGAGAGGGAGAGAGACAGAGACAGAGACAGAGACAGAGACAGAGACAGAGACAGAGGAATAGAAAAGCATTCCATCTGGACACAGTGTGTCCCACAGTATAGCCCTCTGCCCACACATCTTCACTTGCAAATGTTCATTGCCATGAGTTGTTGGTCTGGTTTGAGGTCTCTGGCTTCTGTGACACCATTAATATTGAATCCTCACCTGGCCTCCTCCTAGTTATCCCCATGTCATGGAGATCCTGAAGCTTTGGATTAGTAGGACTGGCCCTTTCAACCGTCCCAACTGTCCTTAGATGGTATAGATTTTGGGGTGGGCCAACTCAGAGCCCTGGATCTGTGCCTGAGTGGCAGCTGAGCTGGTCAGGGCTCTCTCTTATTTTCACTTAACAGGGGGATCTCTCCAGCAATGCTCGGGCTGGGTTACCTAAAGCTGCCATCAGCAGGAAGCAGGTTCAGCTCTCCTGCTCTCGTGACCCTATCTGCACCCACACCTACAGAGCTGGTTCCACTGTTCTGCCCAGTCAAGGTCTGGGACCCAGTCTCTTAAGTACTGCAGCTTGTAAGGGGCTGGGCCAGCTCTCCTGGTCTCACACCCTCTGGGCTGGTTCACCTGTGCCTTAGCCATCAGGGTCAGCTTCACTGTGTTGTCCACTTGAGGTGCTGGGCCAGCTCTCTAGAGTGCTACAGCCAGTGAGAGGACACGACTAGCTCTCCCACTTTCATGCCCTCCAGGCAAGCTCTCTGGATTACTGTAGGGGGCAGAAGGGATGGGCAGAACATCACCGAAGGGGAGTCATCTTTAACAATTACTTGGTGGTATATTTCCAAGCATTTGAATTCCTTGGCCTTTGAATATCAGATCTCATGCCCTGTCAGTTTTGGCTCATTCAGTAAAGCTTTGCTGTCTGAAGACTGCCCTTTTTCCCTTGGAAACTATTAGCAAGAAAACGCAAGTTCTTCAGACAAAACTCTTGCTGGTTGTGGATACTTCATGATAATTACATCATAACACAATGAGATGAACATCCCTTCGAAGACATGTACATGTATAGTTATAGAATAAGTGGAAAAATTGATTCTCTACCATGAAGCATAGTTCCTTAATTTCTTCTTTTATTCCTCATTAGATGGATGGGACATAGTCAGAGGACCCAGGTTCAATTCCCAGCTCAGCACTCTCTGTAAATCCATTTCCTGGGGACCTGGTACCCTAATACAGACATGTATGCAGGCAAAATAGCAATGCATATAAAATAAAAACAAACTTAAAATGTAAAATAGTTGATTATGGCCTGATGCTCCCTCTATATTTCCATATTAATATAGTACAGGAATAAATGTACATACCTAGGTTCAAAATTGATCCCCATACTCTGGTTGAAAACATGTGTGATAGTCAACCCTTTGTCATTAAAACAAAATACCTGCAATAGGGTGACCTTATTAAGAAGTGTTTTAGCCTACAGTTTGGGAGACTAGAAGTCCAAAAAGCACTGAGCAGGGTCTGTTTGGCAAGTGTCAGGGCTGTCTGTCATTTTCATTTGAGTTTGTGTGTGTGTGTGTGTGTGTGTGTGTGTGTGTGTGTGTGTGCATGTGCACACTCATGTATGTTCTTTACTCCTTGTAAAACCACAAAGTTCAGTTATAGGGGTTCCACCCTAAGACCCACATATAATCTACTCTCTTTCTAAAGTCCCGAAGACCAGCTCCAGGAAACAGTGAAGAGGAGGGAAGAGAAAGTCTTTGTGGATCCGCGGTAGGGAGAATTGAGCAGGTGGCAAACAACTAGCTAAGGGAAACCAACTGTTGGGGAACAACTAGCTATAGGAACCAGCTGTTGTGAGGAGAGGTTGCAGAACGGAGGGAAAAAAAATTACTAGATCCAGGCACATGCAGTACAAACCAAAAGGCCTTAAAGCTGCAGAGAACTTTACTTTTCTGTCTCCCCGTGTTGCTTGCTGTTACTTGCTCTCTTTGCTGTCTCTCTTACTCTGATACTCCTTGGGCCAACCCCAGTACTTTATTCAAATGAAGTTCAATTTTTTCTTTCATTACAGAGCACATCATGATTTTCTCATCTTTTACAATCAATAGGGTATTCAAAAATCAACAAAGCAAAAGAACAGTCTAACAAGGAAATACAAACAGTTTTATATAACCCACAATAAAGAGCAAAAATCAATATCTAACCAATGGTCAGCATGACCTGATTATAATTTCTTAAACAATACTCAGGAACGTTTAATCATAAATTTCCCTGGGCTAAAACCATTGTGTTCACAAGATTGTTATAGCAACATAGCTTGAACTAAATGTCCCCTAGTAAAGAAAAAACTTGACTTACTCCCAGTCCCAAACCAACAGAGATGTGCTATGCCAGCCTAGGCTAACTGCCAAAGGGTCCTCTATTGTAAAATAGCTGTAAAGTATGACATTCCTAGCCCACCTTGATTTGTTCTTAAAGCAAATTCTAAATCTTTTCTACAGCTAACAATATCTAGCCAGGTACTGTTATGTCAAGGGCCTAACTTTCTTCCAAGCAGTTTCTGCCTGACTGCACACAGTCAGATACAAGAACTCTCTCATCGTCTCAAGCCTTTGGCCAGATGCCTTCTTTCCACATTCTCTGTGGGAAAAAATTTTCCCTGTGTGAATTTCATTAGGGCTCATAGTCAAAGTGAGAAATAGAGAGAAAGACAGTTTTAGAAGAAAGGGTAGATTTCAACGTAGTTTTTTTTTTTTTTGACAATACCTAGACCATACACAATATTTAAGGACAGTGGTGATCAGCTGGAGATCTTTGGAACTTTGTCAAGCAAAGCTTCAACAGTTGTTCTGGATGTCTAGAGATCATGCTGGACAGCTGGAGGTCTCTGGAACTTTGTCAAGTAAAGCCTCTACGATTTGTCCTCGTGTCTGTGACACTAAAGGTCCCACTTCTGAATGTTACAGCCAGATCAAGTTTTACCATCTTAAAAACATTACTGTTGGCTGAGCAGTGGTGGTGCATGCCTTTAATCCCAGCACTCAGGAGGCAGAGGCAGGTGAATTGCTGTGAGTTCAAGGCCAGCCTGGTCTACAAAGCGAGTCCAGGACAGCCAAGGCTACACAGGGAAACCCTGTCTGAAAAAAACCAAAATAAATAAATAAAAATAAATAAAAATAAATTACTGTTAACATCTGAGGATCAACCTGGCATAATTTGGAGGCTAAGGAGGACAAACCATATTTAAATCACAGCTGCACTCATAGAGGGAAGAGGGTTATGCGGAAAGTGCAAAGAGAAAGAAACTCAGCTCCTCTATTTTCTGAAATGCCATCTTGGTGTTGGTGCAATCCCAGGAATGCTTACGAAGACCATCTCATGGAATCCTCAACTCCACAGAGTAGAAATGATTATGCTCTTTCTAAAGGCTTGAAATGACAACGCAGAGATGTAAGTGAACCCCCTAGTCACCTTCCACTGCTGGTCCAAGACCACCAGCTTGTCAAAAGCAAGTGATTGTTGGGTTCATCAATTTCAAGGCTTCAGTCCATGATGGGTTGTCCTTGTTGGGTTGGGCCTGGGACAGCATAGTACTGCAGGAGCACGTGGCAGAACAAAAACGTGGCGTACTCATAGCCTAAACTTAGAGGAGAGAAAGAGGAAGAGACTGGGGTCCCACAGCCGCTTTCTTCCTCTTCCTTCTCCCAGTGCTCCTCCCATTCGCTCTTCCTCTTGTGTTGTTTGCTTGTTCTTGTTCCCTTGTTTTTGTATTTGTGTTGGAATTGTGTGCTGGAGTCTGCTGGACTCAGGACTTCACACAAGCTAAGCGGGCATTCTACCAGTGAACTCACCCCTTCCCACACCCCCTCTGACAATGTCACTCAGTAGCCTGGAGACCTCCCCCTCTGCACCACCTCTTAAAGTGTCCAACATATCCTAAGTGGGAGTAAGCTGGAGCCAAGCGCCTACACATGAGCCTTTGGAAACCTTCATAGACCCAAACTACAGCCAAGACTGTTGTGCCAACTACATTGAACTCAGCTTCATGTAAATCAGTCAACAAATAGTTACTATGAATTCTTTATGTACAAGGCATTACAGAAGAAAGAAAGCAGTATGCACTCCCTGTCCCCAAATTGCTTCCCTTTTAGTAAACACACACACACACACACACACACACACACACACACACACACACACACACACACGGGAGGAGGAGGGGGAGATTGACTCTAATAATGAGGTTACTTATAACAAGGAAAAAAATATTTTGAGATGCAAGCATCTCTTATCTTAAAAAGCAAACAGCTGATGAGGAAAAAGAGATGATGAATATGAAACAGTATACTCCCTAGGCATGTTGGTGCAGGATTACAATTCTCAAGCTCCTTTAAAAATTGAATTTTCTCAGTTTTATTGAGTCATTCGTTTGGAGATAGCCTTAGGGTAGGGACATTAATAAAACCCAATTGTAGCAAATCCAACTACAGCACAGAGCACTTGAAAGGCTGCAGGAAGAAGGGTGGGGAAGAACCTCCAGTACTTCCAGACAAGAATTGTTCTGCAGAGATCAAAAAGGAAAGGCGAGTTCCGAGAGAGGTCTTATCAGAAGGTCAGCAGAGTCTGGATGAAGGAGCCTGGCCACACTAAGACTACATGTGGTAATACACTGTAGTGGCTAAGCACATGAATTCCAACAACATGATGATGGCCTGATTTGGACCCTGTGACCCCTGAAGAAAGTTACATGACATCTCTCAGGGGAAATACTACTACTACTTACCTTATATGGTGCCTGTAAAGGTCAAATGTACAAACACACACACACACACACACACACACACACACACACACACACACACACACCAAGATGTACAAACAGACACACACCAAAAGAATCTATACTCCTTTGACAGTATCTTGCAGATTATTAAAAAAAAAAAAAAAAGAGGGAGAGAGAGAGAGCCAGAGTAACCACTTCAAGAAGAGAACTGATAAAAAGTCATTTTTATCATTCCATGGTTTAAGGAAATGGTGTTGAATTGGGTAAATAGCTAATTCATTGGTAACCCCAACATCATATTAAATGATAACAATGTTATTAGGTGATCTTTAAAATATTTTCTGTAATTATAGCTTGTGACTGGTATATCCCTGCTTATGAGGAGGAACATTGAGAATTGATAAGAAATGTTTTTAGATACCACAACCAGGAGAGGGACCTATCACTAGGAAATAATATTTGAGATAAATGAAGATCCAGAAATTCTCAGGAAAGTCATATACATGGCAGGATGCACCTCATACAGGACCTTTAAATGGCTGGGTCACCAGCCCTTGCATCAAAAGTCACCACAAAGGCTGGCCCTGTAGCTTAGTGTTAGGTCACTTGCCTAGTATTTGTGAGTCCATGGGTTCAATCCTTAGCACTGGTAGGAACAGTTCCCTCTGGACAAACAGGAAAAGCGTGTTTACAATGATCTGAGTCTAGGATAAGCTCTATTTTACTTATAAATGACTTGGGATTTTGAGGAAGAAGGTTAACACATTTTTAAAAAAAGAAATACAACTATTATGTAATTAAAAAGCAATATAATTGTTTTGCCTGGAACTTTACCAAGAGTAATTTACCATTTTAGAAATATCATGGCCTGTCATTTTTATGACCTGCCACACCTAGATCTGTCAGTCTGTTGTTATAGTCATGGGATTCACATTAAAGCTACATGTAGATACAAGTTCCTAATGTCTTTATTTTGGCATCCATTGTAGTCAAGTCTGAGCATTGCATTATAGTATTTAGTGATAAATTACTTTGCTTTTAATTATCCTATAGCGTATAAGTAAGGCATTATATTATTTTTAAAGAAACCATTTATGTACATAAAGCATATTGTTTACGCATACCAGGTCAGAACAGGTTAGGATAATAAAGAAAGATTACAAAATATTCGCTACGAAATGAGAATGTTGGATCTGTAGGGGTTGAGCACTATACTTAATGGCATTACATTACACTAACTCTATAACAGTGACTGGAAAGAGTACATTTCACAGTATTAGCTATGGCTTATTCTCAAACAAGCACACACAGAGATGCAGAAACAGACACACCCCAGAAGAACCTACACTCCTTTGATAATATGTTACGGACTATTTAAAAGAGAGAGAGTGCACACCAGTAACCACACTGGAGTCCTCTTGTTACACTCCTGTAATATTTTAATTCATGTCCTTCACTGCAAACAGAGAACTGTGGCAGGGTATTGTCTGGATTTCCAGGAGTCAGATGGGAAACAAAATTTATGTTCTAATCCTTTTACCATGACTGACTCCATCAGTTTTCTTTCTTTCTTATCTTTTCTTTTTTTTTAATTATTTGAGTTCCATATATGTGTACGTGTAAAATGAATTTTAATAATTTTCACCTTCCATTTACCCTCTCTCATCTCTCTCCTCACACTGAAAATGCTTCTTCTTCCTAAGCCCCACTCCTACTTTCATGCCTTGGTGTGTGTGCATGCACACACACACATATGAACATGCAGGCATTGGTAAGAGGAAGAGAGAGCAAGAGTGCCTCTGAGTTTAGCTAGGGGTGGGTGTGGTTATTAACTTATCAGAGGATACACCACTGAAGATAATGACTCCCCCACCAACAACCACCTAACAAACATCATCAGCTGCCAGTAGTCCCTCGGGATTCAGCGTGAAAAACAGAGATTTCCGCTGTATATTAGTTACCTTTGGATCACTGTTAACTTGACCATATAAACAAGGACCAAAACGTCTACTTTGGCTTGCAGTTTCAGATCGTCCCCAGTCCGTTTACAGTAGAGAAGACAGGATGAGAGAGAGTAGCTCTGCTCATGGTGATAGAGGCTCAGGCTCACATCAGGGTAGACCAGGAGGTAGAGGTCCTAGATCTAAGCAGGTGTGACCTTCAAGAGGCCCACCCCTAGGGGCCTCTTCTACCAGCTGGGTTTCGCCTCCTAATGGCTCCAGGGCCTTCAAAATTGTGCCATGCTACAAGCTGGGGACCCATTGCTCAAAACATGAGCTGGTAGGTAACATTCCTGATTCAAACTGTTACAATAACATACGGCTTCTTACTGAAAGGGCTACCAAGATTGGAGGAGAGGTGGGAAGACCCTGTGAGGAAACCACAATCCCAATATGTTGTACAAAAACCACCTATTTTCAATGTAAAAAAAAAAAATCCACAAATAAACTAATAGCCATTCTAAGCAAGCAAACAAACAAAAACAAGAAACGAAAAGCAGTAAAACATTGCTAGGTATAAGTTTACATTGTGTCTCCCACTATACATGCCAACAAAGACCAGTATGACAGGACATATGGGCTCTAATAGGTGTCTGTGGTCAGTATGCACACTAATGACTTTTCTAGCTGGTGTTGTTAAATACCTCACCAGAAGAGGCAACAGAAGGAAGGTGAGTATGGGGATGCTTGGAGGGCAAGGCATGGCAGAAGCTCACAGCTGAGGAAACCACTGAAAGAGACAGGGGAATGGAGGTGTTTGCCTGGCTTTCCCCCTTCCTGTTTTATTCGGTCCGGGATCCCACGCCCTGGAGTAGTGCTTACCATATACAGGCTGGGTCTTGGGTTCTCAGTCAATCCTCCCTCACAGACATTCCTACAGGGGTGTTGCGTAGGCAAACCAAAATCCAGTCTAGGTAACAATGAAGATTAGCTATCACGACATATTTGAGAAAACCTCAGGAGAAACAAAACTAAACATGTTGAAACACCGTGTGTGTGAGTGGTGTGTGTGTGTGTGTGTGTGTGTGTGTGTGTGTGTGTGTGTGTGTGTGTGTGTGTGTGTAGCAGGACCTCATGCCTTTTCACTAAGCACTGTCACTACCCAAGACCTCTTAATTTTCTTACTTAACTGAAGAGTATTCTCAGTTTCTGAGCTCAAAAAATGCAGTGGACAGCCAGCAGGTCAGGATTATTTTTGCACATCATCTCCCCTCTCCCTACCCACTGAGAATCTCTGGGAAAGGATGTTTAGTATAGCAGGTGTGGCGGCTGACTAATTAAAGTAATGTGGGGGTATGTCGGAAGTTTTTCTCTTCAAATGCCACTTCCCAGGGTGCATTTTCAGGCACTGTAGCAGGCAAAGCGGGAAAGAGTTGTGGGTAGTGATTCTCCTAACTCACATCTTAGGAAGGGATCCTAACTTGAAACTGAGACAGTCAAGCAGAGAACACGAACTGGAACGTGTGATGAGCATGAGTCATTTTAGAAGTAAAATACGGGCTCCCTCTTTACAGTAAAAATAAACTACATCACATATGCATGAGAAAAGTGTGTGGTTGGCCAGTCAGTTCGAATACTGAGATTCTGAAGAGCAGGTGCAGATATAGAATTTGTTATTATATATGGAAAGTAACAAGAAGGACTTAGGAAATTTGTGATATTAGAAATATTGTTCTTTCCTGGGTCTTTTTTTTGGGGGGGGGGGAAGCGGGGGGACAGGCCAGCAGAAGAGACAAGCTAAACAAAGAAGGGAAATACAATGCCGAAAGAAACCCAGGAATGCGATTATCCCTACACAGGAAGAGCACAGTCCCTTTGATCAAGATCATCTTAAAGGTCAGCTATTGGAAGTTTCCCAAATGTGTCTGACCTAGGTGTGTTAGCACTTGGTTTCTTCCTCCCTCCTCTCCTTTCCCTGTTCTGTCTCCATTTCCTTCTTTGCTGGTGATGGGGACTGAACCTGGGCCTTGACTATGTAAACATCTGGTCTACCACCAAGTTGTCACCAGGTCAAGGTCAAGGCTTCTTTCATAACACAGACAATTCCTGAGGGCAAAAGAATATGGAATCCTACACTTTGCCAAAGGATTAAGGCCCTACATGCATGCATCACTAAGGTTGACTTCTGGGGGGTTGGGCGTGCAGCGTCATCATTCAATCCGGGATTCAAATTCATTTATTGTGCTAAACTAGATTCTGAGTTATTGAATTAGATAAACGTGAAGTGCAGAGCACACTTATGATGTATTATAGCAAAAAAAAAAATGTTTACTTTAAATCCGATTAATCCTTAACTATAACATATAGGTTCCAGAAAACAGAGGAGGCAATGGATCAAAACAAATACTAATATGTTTGTCTAAGTAATCAGACAAACCAGAAGTTTGGCATTGTTTGGTGCTTCAGTTGGAATGACCAGTTCCTTCAGTAAGTCAAGGATCTATCTATCTATCTATCTATCTATCTATCTATCTATCTATCAGATAAAGTAGTTAGCCTTAAGAGCCACATTAGCAAGATGCACAGTAGGATCCTAGATTGGAGAATGCGTTGGGAAATGAAGCCATGGTGATGGTTTTGTATTTGGAGGACGCGTCGCTCATCATGCACATAGCCTGCCATTGTCTCCCTGTCACACAGCTGTCTGTTGACAAACTTTGCCTATGCTGTCCCAACTTCTTATCCGTGGCTCGCTAGATCAGCTAACCTTCGTAGGAGGGATTCCGTACTGAGGCCTCAACATTGTGGTGTAGCTAGTCCAGCGTTCACAGTGTGGGAAATGCTGTGGCTCTGCAAGTGGGCATGGCTTCAGAAGAAGTGAAGCAACTTCCCCAAGACCATATAATAAGTGACAGATCCAAAAACCTGTGTTCAAATATATCCTTTTCCTAAAGCCAGACCCTTTTCTGAAGTTCCACTACACCAAGTTTGCATGTCAGAGTATCTTTTCTCAATGGGCTGCAGGTTTTCAAAGGAGGATGAGGATATGCCCTGTTGTGAGAGTGTCAAGGAAGGCTGTAGGAACCACTAGGGACAGGTGCTTGAAAGGGAAAACTCATTGGAAAGTATGGAAACGCAAGGTCGAATAGTGGGAACTGAGAACAATGTGGTCAACAACTAACAACAACAACAACAACAACATCAACAACAAAAGACTGGGAAAGCTGGGCACGTGTAACAAGGTTGGATATAGCCTAGGAAGAATGAGAGAGAAATGTGCTAAGTTTGCACATGTTGAATTCCAGGTTGTAGCCATCCTTGAAAGGCACTAGGGAGCTCTGTACTATTTCATGGCTTAAAAACACAGTTACGAGCATAAAATGCACATGCTCCTAAAAGTCCGACGGTATCTGGGAAAAAACCAAAAAAACCCAAAACCCAAAAACAAAAAGAAAAACAAAAACCCTGGACCTTACTTTTTAGGAGAAATGGTTTTTCTTTTTTAAATTTACAGAGTAAGGGAATCTGTCTATTTGGCATCTCAGAATTTAAATATAGATGTTCTTGAGGATACCCAAAACAAACTCTCCTGACCTTTTGGAGAGATAAAGAAACAAAAGGAAAAAAGGGAGTAATTAATTATGAGTTTCTAAAAACAGAACATGAGGCTTTGTTGAAAATGCCTGGCTCTAATTTAAACAAGCACAACAGTATTCTTGCTTTGCTAGCATTAAACGTTTTGGCTATTAAATTAAACACACCGTCTTCACTCTATTTTCTGGACCTCTGAGCCATTCAGTGTTGCTGTGTGATGGATCCCATGTATGCTGCCCAGATGTTTACTTACGGTGTCAATGTGTTTACCAGGAACAATTTTCTCGGTTGCCTTTTCAGCTGGATAAGGATCTTTCATTCCGTTTACAGCTAATGAAATCTAAGCAAGTATTTTTGGCAGACCTTCTAGGAAAATGCCCACAGGTGAAGATAAACTTTGAGTTGTGATCCTTGTAGATAAGTTAGAAGTTCGTCCTATGTACGCAAGCAACCCTTTAGACTACTATGCCTCTCCTTCTCACATCCTGAGCAGGTGCATGTGCAGTAAATTGCGCAATTATATGTGACGTGCCCTGACAGAAGAACCGGGCTATGAGACAGGAGAGGAAGTCACGCTTCAAGGATAACACGGTCCTGTTGGCCACAACTGTCTTTGACCACCACTAGCTGACTTTGTTTTGCTTTGTTTTGTTTTACTAGCAGATAATTCCTAGTAAATGAAGACAAGGTGGGCTAGGTGTGGTACCACATTTGTAATCAGCAGTAGGATGACACAGCAGGAGGATCATGAGTTTGAGGCTCGCCTGGGCTGAGCTACATAGTAGGCTTCGTGTTGAAAAAATAAGAAACAGGGCTAGAGAGATGGCTCAGAGGTTAAGAGCACCATCTCTTCTTCTAAAGGCCCTGAGTTCAACTCCCAACAACCACATGATGGCTCACAGCCATCTACAATGAGATCTGGTGTCCTCTTCTGGCATGAAGGCACACAGAATACTGTACAAATAATAAATAAGTAAATAAATATTTTTCTTTAAAAAGAAAGAAAAATAAGAAACAAAACTCCAGGACAGCCAGGGCTACACAGAGAAACCCTGTCTTGAAAAACCAACTAACTAACCTAAGGAACAAACAAATAAATAGTATTTATGGAATGATTTGAGGAGTGCTATCTTGAACAAATATTTCTTGACAATTATGTACTGAACATTCATAGATAAGGAATAATATGTTTTATTATTTGCTAAAGACAGAGCTCATAATATAGGACATAAGACAGATAGGTACACACACACACACAAGTAGTTAAAGGATTCTGCCCATGGCTGTTAATCCACACACTACATAGAGGAGGTTGGCTCTGGAGGATCAGACTCAAATCCTCCTTGTTGCAAGGTGGGCACTTTACTGACTGAACCATCATCAAACACGATTCTTATTTCAGCGTTAAAGTTGTTTGCTCATTTACTCATGGTGCTGGTGATCAAAACTAGGGCCTAGTGTGTGCTCCAGAATGATATGCCAAGTTAAAGCTCTTTTATAAACATAAAATTGAGTGAAAAATGCATTTAATTATCTTACTAATATTTTTTAAGATTTATTTTTACTTATTTATGTGTATGTGTGTGTGGGTGTCTCTGTGGGTGTTTGCCACATGTGTGCAGGTGCCCTTGGAGGCCAGATGAGGGTGTCTGATCTCCTGGAGCCAGTTTCAGGCATTGTGAGATGCCTGATGGTGGAGTGGGAACAAGTGCTCTTAACGACTGAGGCACGTCTCCAGCTCCAAATTTCCTCTTTAAAAGGATAAGCTTTCTTTTAATTTGTTGATCTATAATTGAACATATTTACAGAATATATTTCTTTAAATGTGTACATTGTATAATGGATAAATCTGGAAAATTAGTATATTTATCACCATAAAGATGAGTAGCCATCAAGTAAATACAAATTAAAAACAAATGAGTAACCATCAACACCTTCAGTATGCTAAAGAAAGCACTGTACCCTTATGTTTATTACAGCTCTACTCCCAATAGCCAAGGCAGAGAGTTTCTATTTTATTCTAATTTATACTTTAAAAAAGGCAAAAATCTGACAAGCATGACAAATATCTGGGAACGAGACATTAAAAACAGGTTTGGCTTGCTTGCTTTCTTTTGTTGGGACAGGATCTTTGTAGTCAGGTTGGCCTTTGCTTTGAACTTGAAGCAATCCTCCTGCCTCTGCCTCCTGAGTTCTGGGACTATAAGCATGCAACACCATATGTTATTCTATAAAACTGATATTTAAAACTGTGTAGGGAGACCAGCGGTGGTATAAGCCTGTAATCCTGGCACTTGGGTAGCAGGAGGATAGTTTAAGGACAACCTGGGCTGTACAGCGTTTCAAACAAAGCAACCCCCAAACCAAGCTAACCAACCAGACAGACAAAAACTGTCTAGAGCTGGTGATGTGCAACACTTGTTAAAGACCCTGGAGGCCTTGCAAATCGAATCCCTGGGTACGGTTCCCCACGTACCAAGGGCAAATTAGTGCAAACTAGTTTTTCAGTTTTGTTTGAAATCAAAGAGAAAAATGCCTCCGTGAGTAGAGATTATGTGAATGCAACCTGGATTCAATTGAGCTTTTAAAAATTATTTCTTGACTTTCATGTCTATGAGTGGTTCTTTTTTTTTTTTTTTCTTTTTTCTTTTTTTGGTTTTTCGAGACAGGGTTTTCTCTGTGTAGCCTTGGCTGTCCTGGAACTCCCTGTAGATTAGCCTCACACTCAGAGATCTGCCTGCCTCTGCCCCGCCTGCATGTACATCTGTGTACCACCCGTGTGCCTGGTACCAAAGGGAGTCAGAAAAGAGCATCGGATCCCCTACAACTGGAGTTACAGATGCTTGTGAGCCCCCATGTAGGTGCTGGGTACCAGAAGGGCCCTGGGACAGCAGCCAGGGCTCCTAACCACTGAGCTATCTCTACAGCCCCCTCTTCCCATGGAGCTTACTACAGTGACATTCACATTCTCAATGCCCCTTCCCTGCCTTCGGTGACTGTGAGACATTTACTACTTAAAGCTTAGACACCAACCATGAGCATTTACCTCTAGAAATCTGAGCCTCAAGACCAGCAAACCCTGCCATTTATTTAGTGCTTTTCATACCCACAATTGCCCTCTCTCTTCCCTTCATAACATTTCTATTATTAGGCAGCTGACGGTGGGTAGTATCAGATGGCTGAGGTAAAAATGTCAGTGATTGCAATCTGTCCTTCTAGGCATTGTTCAGTTTGTATCACTTTTCATTTCTGGCTCGTTCTGTAAGAACTTCCTGTTTATGTGTCAGCTTCCCCTGCAAGGGCTGTGAAGTACACAGGCACAAGGCCTATCCGTGTTTATCTCCTCAGTGCTGTCAGAGACTCACACACCTGGCACATGTGTTCGCTCATCGTGCGCTTGTTAGCACTTTATCTACAGGTATTCAAAGACATGTGAGGTATGCATTATATTTTGAAGTATTTTCCCTTTCACCAGTCGCTAGTATTTCTATTTGGAGGCCATGTGTCAAGAAATTTGATGATAAATAAGGTGTCACGCAGGCAGGTTAACTATCCTAGCCTCCTGAGGTGACTGGTGTGGCTTTGTTGTTTACAAAGCCAAAGATTTCAAATTATTATTAGTATCTTGTTAGCCTAGACTAAAATAGGTGGGATTGAATAGGCTTCTTGCAGGATTAAGGCCGTTTTAACACCTTTTACAAGAAGTGTCTGTGTGTGTGTGTGTGTGTGTGTGTGTGTGTGTGTGTGTGGTGTTGCTAGCAAAGGAAATAGAAACTGAACCAGAATGGAAAAACAGGTAGCTTGCAGATCTTTCTGGCCCTGAGGGGCTTTTTCACTCATTCACACTTCCTGGCGACAAGATGAAAGTGCAGTTGAGTTCTCCATCAATAATTTGCATTTTAATCACACCCTCTTCCTTCCCTCTCAAGAGATAAAGGCTTTAAACACTCAGTAACTGGGCCTGGGATAAACTGTAACCAATACGGTGCCTTTAGTGTGCTAAAAAAAACAACACATATTTGAGGATAAAATATATTGAACGGCGACTCTTGGGCCAACATCGGTAAATGCCCAACACAGAGCCACGCACAGAGACTGAAAGTGCAAATCCATGGCAGCATTCCGCCTTGTATACAGCATATGCAATTTGCTTTTCTGTTGGTGGAAAAAAGCTTCAAGTGGCAAAATAAATCCCTCCGAACTTAAAATAGCAAGCTCCATTCACAGGGTAACCAATAACATTTCTAGTTTACACTTAAATGTTTTCATTCTCTAACTGCCGCAAACTGCCAAATACAATTTTATCGCGAGAAGGGAGAAGGGGAAAAAAAAAAAAAGGACAGGGTTATGGCAGAGCGTCATAGGTTTTTAAATTCACCTCCCGCCATACAACTTACGCATGCTACCTGTAAGGAAAAAGGAAAAAGAACGCTACTGAGGATGTCAGTAAACATTTCCTTGGGTCACTTCACCTCACCCGACGTCTCCTTTTAACAACATAGAATGCCCTGAGCTCTGCTGTGGGCCTGCATCAGGGGAACAGTGCGGGAGTCCACGCAAGTCCCTGCGTGTCCGTCCCCATGTAGCTTTTGACAACCGTGCATGTCTTCTCAGCTCTCCTCTCCATTTGATAAAGGATTATTATTATTATTTTTTTTTTTCAAAACACCGGCGAGAGGAAGAAACCTAGCGAGCCGCTCGGCGGCCCGGCGCGCACGCGCACCTCCCGCAGCGCGGAGCCCCGCCCCTTTCCCTCACCCCACCCCTCCGCGCCGGGGAGTGACTGACTCCCGCCAGCCCCTCCACGTCAATCAACTCTCCTCCTCCTCCCTCTCCTCCTCCTCCTCCTCCCTCCTCCCTCTCCTCCTCGCACTCTCTGCACCTTGTTATTAATCTCTAAAGCGATAGCGCCGGGACTCCTCTTCCCCCCGGCCCTCGGGGGTGTGAGCCTGTGTGAATTAGAGCGAAGGCACCGAAGGCTCGCGTCCGTCTCCTTCTCCCTGCTCGGCCCCGGCCTCCGCAGCACCCTTGCTCGGCAGCAAGCCCCGCAGCCGCGGCAGCCTCAGCGCCGGAAGGCCAAGGCCGGGCTCCGCGAGGCTCTCACAGCAGCAGCAGGAGCCGCGGCGGCCGCGTCTCCGGCGACCTCGGGAGGGCCCTCTCCTGCGCGCCCCGGTCGCCGCCGTCCCAGTCCGGCGCGGCCCGCGGATCGTCGTCCCCCCTCCCCTTCCTCTATCCCCGTCGCCCCCACCCCTACCGATCCCCGTCTGGTCTTCTCCCCCTTGTCGGCCGCCCTCCGCCGCCTCGGTGGTTCCAAAGGCAGCCCGGCCCGGCCCGCCCGCCCCGCGTCCCCTCCGGCCGGTGCCTCTCCCCCCGGCGGGCTGCCTGCATGTCTTTACTGCCCTCAGCCCCGCCGCCACCGCCGCCGCCACCACCCCCGCCGCCGCAGCCCCAGCAGCAGCCGCCCCGCCGCCGCCGTCGCCGTCGCCGCCCGGACCCTGGCGCGCTGAATGCAGGTGAGGAAGGGGACGCGGGCCACCGCTCCGGGCCTTGCGCGCTCGCCCGCTTTCCGGGACCAGGGCCTCCCGCCGCCGCGGCCCCGGGCGAGCGGGCGAGCGGGGCGTGGGTGTTTGTGTTTGCGTCTGAGGTCTGGAAGGGGAGCATCCGTGGGGGCCTGGTGTGCGCGCGCGCGTTTGTGTGTGTGTGTGTTCTTCTCCCCCCCCCCGTACCCCCCTCCGCCGCCGCGGGGAAATGGCTGCTGTTGCTCCTTCTGGGCCCGCGGAGGAGAATGAGGTAGAGTGTTTCCGTGCTCCGGCGTCGGACCGGGAGTAGAGCGAAGGGGAGCGCGTACCCCCCGGGGAAGTGAGGTGGGCGAGGGACGAACGTGTGTGGGTGTGTGTGAGTTGGGACTTTGGCGGGCGGACGGGCGGGAGGCGGCCCCGCGGCGAGTGGGTGTGCGTGCGTGTGTGTGTGTGTGTGTGTGTGTGAGTGTGCACGCGTGTGTGTGTGTGTGTGTCGGGCGGCGGGAGCCGGCCCGCGTCGCCTCAGGGGGCGCGGGTTCCCGGCCGTGTGCGTGTGGGGAGGAGGAGGGGGTCCCCTCGCGTCGGGAACCCCTTGAGCGACGGCGTGGTCCTCCGGCTTTGAGGCCCCCGGGCTCCGGAGCCTCGCAGGTGAGAACTGCTCGGCGGGGAGCCGCGGCGTGGACGCGGGAGGGAGCGCGGCCCCCACGGCGGGTGGACGGCGGGCAGGCGGGCGGGCGAGCGGCGGGGGCCGCGGTTCCCGAGGCCGGGGCCGCGGCAGGAAGCGCGCCGGCCTGCAGCGCGGCCTAACCGTCTTCGCGCCCGCTCGCCCGCCCGCCTGCCCGCCGGTCCCCCCCGGGCGCTCCCGGGACGCCGTGGCTCGCGCGGGCTCCGGGCGCTGTCCCGGGGCCTGGCCAGGTGAGGGTCGGGGGCGGGACACGCGGATGGCGGTCGCCTGGGCCGCCCCCCCAACCCCCCCCCGCGTCTCCCCGAGGGGAGACGGAGGCATCTTTTGGCGTTCTAACTGCAGGCCTTCCCAGGCTGGCTGGGGGAGGACCCGAGGGAAAGTGAATCAAAACAGTAAATCTCGGAATTACGGGGTGTTCGGATCTTCTCTTGACGTCCTTCCTTTAAGGCTGTGTGAGGAGAGATTGAGTAAATGCGTTCTTTGTTTTTGTTGTTGTTGTTGTTGTTGCAGTAGATACTTTATTGTTGGTAAGATTATTATTATTTTTTCCACACTAAGAAAAATCACCCTGGGTTGGGGTGGGGGGGGGGGAGAGAAAGGGAAACTGGCCTTCTTGGCCTGTGGTGTTGGTGGGATTGGATCGGTTTTGTGAATTTGAAATTGCTTATATCCTGCCTCCTAGAGGGAAAGGCGTGGACTCGCCGAACTGAGGAGGAGGTCAGTGAGGAAGAGGAAGTTGCCAAAGCTGTCATCTTAACCCAACCAGCTTATTTCGCTTAGACTGCCTAGGAGGATTGTGTTCAGGAGTTTAGCCGAGCTGTTTGTACACAGTGAGAGCACATTAGAGCATTCTTAGATGCTACCTGAAAGCTTTTCGTTATCTCAACTGTCCATCAAGAGAGTCATGAAAAACCAAACATGTTTTTCTCAAGTCTCCAAACCTAGATCTAGCCGCGTCCATGGTCATTTCATTGTGTGCTCCTGGAAAGCTATTTTCGAAGAGTCTAAACAAAACAGAAATGAAGGTTAAATCTGCCAGTGTGCAGATTTTAGGTCTATAAATAAGCGGCATTTTATTTGCTGCCTTACCTCACTTTCTTTACGTTTGTGTTTAGTTAGCCTACACAAAAGTTGGATCTTGTCTGTAGGTGGAGTCACACAATACAGATTTGAAGCCTTATAGGCCACGGTAATGGCCAGAGGTTGCTTTTTTCTGAACCTGGTCTCAGAAAGAAAAACAGTACGTTGTTCGCTAGTAAGGTGGGGTGCAGGGTGGAGAAGCAAGGTCAAAAGCTGTTTTCTATTAAAACTCCTTGAGGAACAGCCTAAGTGTGCCGCTGAATGACAAAAAAGGACTTGGCTTTTACAGACCCGTTCAAACCATGGCCGTCATTCACATGCATTCTCATATTCTCAAAATGTCTAGAATTTGAAAATCTTTTTGTTTTGTTTTGTTTTGTTTTGTTGTATCGAGAAGGTAATAACCTTTCAGTAAGGTGGTGAGAATAGGATGGGAAAACATGCTTGGCACATAGTAGATGCTCTCTTTTACTACTGAATGCTACAGCTCTGATTGTCAGTATCGAAAAGCGCTTTTTAAAGTACAAATATTCATTAGTTACCTGGAACACTATTGCGTAATTGTGAGTTAGGGATCAAGAAATACAGCTGGGGATATGATATAGCTTTGTGTGCAACTTGCCTTGGGTGTATGAGGCCCTGGGTTTGGTTCCCAACACTGGAAGGAAAAGTATTTCAGAGGCCTTTGATGTACATAAAGCATATGTGGCCATATGAGATGTCCTTTTGTAGAAATAAAATTGTGAGTGTAGCCTTGCATGTTTATTTTAAAAAAAAAGCAAAACATGATATATTTATTTTTGAACAGTCTCTTAGCTTAATTACTTTTAAATGAATTTTATAGCATAGCCCCTAGGGGGCGATTCTAACTTCTGTACATGTTTGAATACAATCAGACATTAAAATTCAGGCTGGAGAGGTGGCTCAGTGGTTAAGAGCACTCACTGTCTTGCCCTTCCAAAGGGGTCAATTCCCAGCACCCACATGGCAGCTCACGACTGTCTGTAACTCCAGTTCCAGAGACCCTGACACCTTCATACCAATGCAAATACAATAAAATAAAATAAAAAACACACTAAAATGGATCAAAGGACTAGATTTTATATATAGTCATATAGAATAAGTGTCATAAAAGTGTTACTTAATTCTTTTAGTTCAGGTTGACTGATTCTGCTAAATAAAACCTTTAGGAGTATCTTTTCAGCTTTTCTACCATCTTACAATAATTTGCTATTTTCATTGGTTTGGGTAGAGTAGTAAATGTGTTGTTATTCATTGAATTTTAATTTTTTTAAATGTAAATTTAATTTGTGTTTTTGGAAAACCAAAATGGTGAAGAGTATAAAGTAAAACCAAAGGAAAGATTAAAAGAACTATACTTTTTAAATGGTGTGGTTGTGTTTTGAGAGTCTACTCTGCAGCGCAGGCTTACCCCAGACTTGCAGTCCCTCTGCCTCAGCCTCCCTACTGAGATTCTAGGCATTTCACTTGGTTTGAATTTAAGAAGTTTTTTGTTGTTTGTTTTACTTTTGGGGGTAGGGGTTGGGGTAAAGACAGAGCAGAGAGAATGTGGGAATAATTTCATTGAGTTAAGTTCTTGTCTCTTTAAAAATACCAGTTTTGGTTGGAAAGGTGGTTGACAGATTAAGAGAACACTGTCCTCTTCCTAGCACCCATGTTAGGCAGCTCACAACTGACTGCAATGCCAGCTCTAGGGAATCTGACACCAGCTCCTGGCTTCAGAGAGCACTTAACATTGTGTGGACATAGTCACATATAGATACATATATATAGAATAAAAAATGAATCTTAAAACACTCAATTTCCATAGTTAGGTCTTATCTTTGTTTTAACAACTATCTTAGTATTTTCTAATTTTTTAAAAAGTATACAGTGAGGTTTTCCTAAAGTTTATATCCAGTGAAAATTTAAATATACAAACATTCAGTGAAAAATTATATATATGCACACATACACGTTTGTAGGGACAGGTTTATTAGAAGGTAAAATATAATTTTATCTACCTAAAAATTAATATAAAAATGTTAACTTTCACAATGGCATTTTCAGACAAAAGATTGTTTTGATTTCCCTTCTGGCTCTCCTGTCCTCCTACCCTCTGTGTTCTCTTACCCCACTTCCTGGTGCCATGTCACATATGCTCTTCTGTCCTCCCTTCTCCCCTTGGATCTCTTGACTCTTTCTTGTTGTCTATTCTAGAATTTCAGGCTTTCCCCACATTTATCCCACTTACACACATACATATCCACAGGCTAGAATCTGCATATGAAGAGAGAACATTGGCTGTCTTTCTGCACTTGGGTCATTTGGCTTAATATAGTGCTTTCCAGGCCTGTCTATTTCCTTGCATATTTCACTTTTCTTTACAGCTGAGTAAAATTTCATTGTGTATGTATGCCACATTTTCATTGTAGGCCTCTAGACTGATTGTGTTTTCCTTGTTATCATGGCATCTATGCTGAGTCCATTCCCTTGCTGTCATGAGTGTAGCATCAAGAAACATGAATGTGCATGTTTAGCACTGTCGTAGGCTATAGAGTCTTATAGAGTTATATATCCAGGACTGATTTAGCTGGTTTATAGCATAGTTCTGGTTTTTATTTATTTACTTTTTGAGGTAATTTCCAATGGCTGTAATAGTTTAGTCTCACAAGCAGTGAGTAAGGATTCCCCTTTCCGCACGTCCTCTTCAGCCTGCTGGCACATCCTGTAATCCCAGCCTTTCTGAGGGAGAACCCGGAAGTTTAAGTCAGTCCAGGCTATATATTGAGACCCTGTCACAGAAACCAAACCAACCCACAGCACTCCTTCCCTGAAACAAACAAACAAACAAACAAACAAGCCAGCCACCTACTCCAAGCGAACAAAAAGCCAAGTGTTTGGATAGCTAACTTTTAATGCTGGAAATATTCATCCTTTTTGTTTAAACTAAATGAATTATAACAAATCAAGATGGAATATTGTTTAAGGTTTAAAATGTAATGCTACCTAAAGGAGATTTAAATGACCTTTCCAGAATATTCATTATAAATACCTTTAATTAAGAGTGATTGAAATTCTGTATTTATTGCTAATGCCAATTAGGGTAATAAAGTCACTACAGAATCTTAGTGCCATAGTGCACAGAAGTTTGAATGTCCTTTTTGCTAGCGTGATTGTTTTCTGTGTGGTAATGTACTTTAGAGCTCCTTAAATTTTGTGACTCCTTCACTCCAAGGATCTTGGGAGTCTGCCTATTGCTCACAGACCATTTCTTCAGAACGGAAAGGGACATTTCCCAAAATTTCATTGACAAAGATTTATCATGGAGCATTATTTAAACATAATGAGTGTGAGAAATAGCCCTGAACAGAAAACAATTTATCATTGCAACAAAAGGCTTCAGGGTGTTAGCTTAGATGATAGTACATACTTGGAAAATTATATCTGAAAGTCGAATTGTAATACTTAGAATTGTTTTCCATCTTCAAAGTAAAATTTTGAGGGAAAATTAGGAGGAAGGGAGGGAAGAGCCACAGGAAAATGGGGAACACACCACTCTGCCATGTGAATGACAAGCGAATTTCAGCAACTATTTAAAGGTTTGCAGTTTTATGAGAACTTACAGTTTTTGTTACATTTGATAGGCATGTCCTTTATTGTGCAATCATTGGTGGTCATTGTGGTTTACTGGGTTCTGACTGTTTGATTTATTTCTTGGGTTTTGAAATCAATTAGGATCTGTGAGCCAGAACTTTGAATTTCAGTTTCTGGAGTTCAATTTCACAGAGAACATTTTAAAAATTTTATTTTACTCTTACTATTTTACACTCTAAAGAAGCACTACTTAGGTGAACCTTGCCATGTTCTACTGTTTGCTTTTGCTATTTTGTAATTTTAAAGTCATTAAAATAATTATGTGAGTCTTAATTTAGAAAGTCATCAAGTAAAAAACAAAAACATAATTACTAACCTGTGTTTTGTGCTTTGTGATGAAAATACTACATCTTTACTACACCGGATATCTAGTTCCTGAAGTAAATTTTACCTCTGGGCAACTTCATTTTTAGTTGATCTGTACTTTATTCTTTCATTGCCCAGGAATCTTACAATGTGAAACTCTGGGTCATTTTACTTTTCACCTAAGAATTTGACTTTGTATCTTTGAGTATTACTTGTCTTGGTTATGAATCTCATTTCTCCTTTTACCCTTTCTCCCCTCTCCACTCCTTTCCTCCTTTTTTTCCTCTTCCTTTTCCTCTTTCTGCCATCTCTTCCTCTTCCTTTCTGCCTCCCTCCCCTCTGAGGAAGATTTTTGAGTAGTTTAGTTCTTCATGGAAAATAACTTTAATCTTTTGCATCTTGAAAATTAAAAATCTATTTGAGGACACATTCTGTACCCATTAATATACCCAGTTCTAAAGAGAAATATGAAAGATGCAGAGGAGACATTGAAAGCTTATTGAGACCTGTGCATGTGTATCTGTTACTTTCTAAAGATAATGTTCGTTATACTTAGAACAAAATTTCCAAAATTACCTATAGTTTCATACTTAATGCAACATCTGTGTATAAATTTATGAAAAATAGTGAATTCTGTACAGAATGGAAACTGCTAGTTATTTTGTTACTGTGACAGAATAGCCAAGAGAAACAAAGGAGGGAAGATTTATTCATGATTTTAAAGATTTCAGTCCATAGTTGACAGGCTCCATAATTTTTGCACCATGGCAAGGCAGAGAAAAGCTGTTTACTTTTTATTATTTAGGAAGCAGGGGCAAGGCATATCCTTCCAGACTTGTCCTCAATGATCCACTCGGGCCCTTTTCCTAAATTTGAACACTTCACATATCATAATGCCTTCAGATTATGATTCTGTTAGATTAACTTGCTGAGTTGAAAGTCCTCATGATACAGTCCTCTTCCTGGAGCCCATCAGCTGCTAACTGTGCCTTTAACACAGCCTGCAGAGGAAGACATTTCAGATTCAAATCATCATAGTAAACCTTTAAATGTTTTGAATCAGGAAAAATATCTAGCTGGGTGTCTTAGTTCCTTTTGGATTGCTGTGAAGAGGACATAGCATGACCTAGGCAACTTAAAAAAGAGAATATTTAGCTGGGGTGGTGGCCCACACTTTTAATCCAAGGAGTTTAGGAGGCACTGAGGAGGTAGAGGCAGGCCTCTCTGATCTCTGAGTTTGGGGCCAATCTGATCTACAGAGTGAGTTCCAGGACAGCCAGGGCTACACAGAAAAACTTGGTCTTGAAAAACGAAAAGAAAAAAGCATTTAATTTGGGGCTTGTTTATATCAACAAGAGTGATGACCATCATGGCAGGGAGCATGACAGCAGGCAGGGAAGATGGCATTGGAGCCATCACTAAGAGTTTATTGATCTGCAGGTTAGAGGCAGAGAGAGAAGCTAATTGGGAATGGTGTGGACTTTTGAAACTTCATCGCTTACCCCCAGTGACACACTCCCTCCAACAAGGCCACACCTCCTAGTCTTTCCCATACAGTGGACCAATGGGGAACCAAACATTCAAATATATTATTTGTCATGGATGGTGACTTACCTGAAGTCTTAGCATTAAAAGACATGTAGGACAGAAGCAAGTTCCAGTCAAGTTTCTGCTATACAGCAAACCACCGTTTTTCAAGGAAATAATTTAAAAGGGGGAGGGCAAAATCAAACCCATATCTATCCAATTAGTACATATTCATTAATTTTTTAATGGCTATAAGCTATTGAACTTAGTGCTTTAGGGAATTAAAAGACATTTAAAATAGTGTTCTGAGCCTGATGCAGTGGTATACACTTTGTAATCTCAGCATTCAGGGAGGGCCGAGGCAGGCAGATCTCTGTGAGTTCAAGGCCAGCCTGGTCTGAGAGAGAGAAAGACAGACAGACACACATAGCGTTTTGTATACGATGAGGATACGTGATGTTGAGGATGGAAGCTAGGATGCTGAGCATGCTCTCTGTGTGTCCTGCCGCTGAGTTACAGTAGTCAGCCTGCCTTTCTTTCCTTCCCTCCTTCCTTCCCTTTTGGATCAAGTCCTTACTATGGAATGGAACTAATACTTTTTAGATTATTAAGTACCAAGGACTAAGAAAATTCATCTCCATAACCCTTACACATGTAATCTAAGTTAATCTTTTTGAAAATATTTTGAGATAGACAATATAATTCATATTCTCTAGGAGGTTAGGACTTTGACTTACATTTTCCATTTTGTACCTATCAGAAATTTATTTAATTTTTCTGTTTCAGTATCTTCATCTGTAATAAAAAGATAGTAATAGCACTTACCTCAGAGTTAAATAATGATTTAATGATATAATTCTCACAAAGTGTTTAGAACAGTACCTAGCAGATCTGTAATAAAAGCTATAACTTCAATATTTGCTAGCTAGTGCAGCTTGCTTAGTAGTAATACACATAAAGATATTGAACATTCCTGACTACAGTGGGTCATGTTTGACTCCAGAGTGCTTATTTTTACATTGATAGGGCATTTAAGTATGGTTACAGCAAACATGTGCATTTCCTAACTGGCAGTTACATTTAGTGCTGCTCCAGAGTACATAATAGGTTTTAACTTACAGGGACAAGTAAGGAGAGGTAGACGTCTTTTTTTTTTTTTTTCTTTTCTCTTTATGGTGAGAGGAAAGGAAGGCAAGAAAATAGGTTACAGCAACATCTTTTTTTTTTTAATCAATTTCTGTCATTGTACCTTTTGTTTAGTTATACATGCTATCACTGGACAGATTTTTGTAAATTTCATTGCATCTTCATTTCATACTTAAAATGCTTCAACTGTAATAATAGTTACCACTTTCTTATTATACATTATGCGCTAGGCTGAGTCAATACATTTTCAGTAAAGAGATAAAAATATTTTGATTTTGTGGATCATGGAAGATCTTTGTTGCATTCTTTTTTGTTGTTGTTATAATTTTATTTCTTTCTTTTGAAGCAAGATTTGACTTTAGCCCAGGCTAGCCGATAATTCAAGACTTCTGTCTATGTAGTATTAGAATTAGAGATACGAGTCACAATATCCAGCTTAGTTTTGTTTTGTTTTTTTTATTTATTACTTAAGGATATAAAAATCACTACCATCAAGTCAGGTCATAAGCAGTTTGCTATCTCTATCCTAGATTTAGGAAATAACATTTCTTATTATAGTATTGGTGAAATTGATATTACTAATCCTTATTGTATACTTGAGAATACTGAAGTTTAATAGATTTCATTAAGGTCACATTTTAAGTGGTAGATTGACAATTAGGTTGTTGTAATTCTTAAACTCAAGTTTAAGAAAGACATCCCAGGATGTTGCCTAGTCTCCTAGAGTAAGAAGCACATTTCATAGCATTATTAGGAGGGCCCATCAAGAGCTTGTCTTTGCTACCTTGCCAGTTTTATTACTCTCTCCTCTCACATATCCCCTAGCTTCGCCATAGTGAGTGATTTACAGTTCGGTCTATGCTTTAAATGTGCCTACAGTACCTTATGCTTTATGACCCCACGGACTTCTTTAATAATTCACCTCAGGTGTTACTTACTCTGGGAAATCTTATGTGACACTTCCAGGCTTTGCTTTATGATTTTTCTTGTGTGCCTTTAGCATCCTGTGTATTCCTCTTTGACAAAATTTGCCGTAGGGTCTTATAATTACCTGGTTTATGCCTTGGCTTTTCTTCCAGAGGATGTCAATTTGAAGAGTACAGATGATATATACTCCATCTTTATGGCTTGAGTGTTTGAAACATTATAGGGAGCACGTAATGCTTGGCATATAGTAAGAACTTAGGATATGTATATTAAATTCATAAGCGCCATTGTAAGCAGTGGAAATTACATCAACAAATATGTAGTTGCAGATGTTACGTTTTTAGAGTCAGTTTAGTTTCTGGTTAACTTCCATGACTTGAATAAAAACATGAAGTTAATAGGGCAAATTAAATCATGATTATAAGTGGGATATGTTCCTAATAAAGGATATTAATTTTGTCCTTATGTTACTGACACAGATTTCAACCTCTGAGAGCAACAAGTATTTTTTTAAATACATAAATTGAGATCTCTTAATAATACTTAAATTGTAAGTTGTAATGTGACTTTATTTTAGAGGCTATTCATTGATTAACCACACACTTACTTTTACTAATAGATACTATCCTGTATAGCTTTGTGCAGGTTGATAAAAAAGTGAAAAGCTTACTCATTCTTTTTGCTGTGCTAGGGATTGAACCTGGGTCTTGTAGAGTACAGGTAAACACCCCGATTTCTGAAGTAATTTATAATAATAATGATAATTATGATTATGATTATCATTATTATTATAGTTATTATTATTATTGTGTTTCAAGACAAGTTTTGACTGTCCTGTACTTGATCTGCCTGCCTCTGGGACTGGGACTACAGTTGTGCGCTACCATGCCTGACTTCTGGAATTTATTTTTAAGAATATTAACCTGGGCATGTTTGGGAAGCCACTCACCCTTTTCTGTTGTGCTAAGCTGCCTAAGGAGTCGCCATGAGCAAGGTCCACCCTCCTGAGCTGAAGAAATTTACAGACAAGAAGTTATCATTGAAGTTAAGTGGTGGCAGACGTGTACAAGGAGTACTCTGGGCTTTGATCCCTTTATGAACCTTGTGATTGATGTGTGTAGAGGTGGCAGCCAGTGGCCAACAGAATAACATCGGAATGGTGTCATATGAGGAAACAGCATCACCATGTTTGAAGCCTTGGAAAGAGTCTACACAATGTCTGTTTAGCAGAGGTGTCCACATCTCTCCCCAAAGGGACTGTTTGATTGTGATGTAGATTTGAGTCATATACATTTTCATATGAAACATTTTGCTATATAAACTTTTGTGATATTCAGAAAAAAATAGAATATTAACCTGGATACTTGAAGAAGGCCTAGGTTTGTTTGTACAACCTGAGTACCAGCCCAGCCTGAGAGGTACAGCTTTCGTCCTCAACAAAGAAGCTTATTCTTGCAGTAGACGGAGGCCACTACAGAGATTCACAGCTCTTCAAAATACAGAAGACAAGTGACTGCAAATGCCCAATCCTAATTGGTATATCCGTAATACAACCCTCTACATCTAAGGTTCAGGGAAAATGTTAAAAGAGGGGTCAGAAAAATGGTCAGAGCCCAGAGAACCAGATTGCCTGCTACAGAGACATGACCGGAAGCTGAACAGTGACATCTCAACAATATGGTTGCCTATCTAAACAAGGCCTGCATAATGATGATACCATTTCATATGCCAAGGTGGATGCTTAAGCTCGCAAGATCCCACTCCTGTGCTAGGAGGTTTAGGTGATCTGTGGCTTCTGAGAGTGGGGGGGAGTTTTATCCAGTGACAGGTCCCCTGATACCCAGTCCTTAGTCATCAGCCCTAATCACATGTTCATTTGAGCAACACTAAATGATGGACTTAGTAGGGCGTGTGTACGTGTGCGCACGCATGTTTGTGTATACATTCACATATTCATATATGTGATAAGTTTTAAATTTGGAAGGGAGTTGGGACACATGGAGGAGTTGGACACAGGAGGAATTGGAGTAGAGAGAAAGAGTGGAAATGATGTAAAGCCAATATTTACATATGAAGGTCTTAGGTAAAATGAAAATTTTAAGTTAAAATATTGATCTGGTAGACAATAGGAATCAGTTGAAATGAGAATGAGAAGGAGAGTTTCTTTTATAATTTACAGTTAAAGTATAAATGGTTAAGTCAAGAAATAGGTTTTAAGGAGTGATGGTAGATATCATTAAAAAGTATGAAATTTTCTACTAATAAAGTATATTTATGTTGGGATAAAAAAACTTTCAAGGCACCTTGGTTATTTTCTATGACAGAATATGATGAAGACTCAGTTCAGAGAAGAGAATTAAGAGTTTCGTGTTAATGGCAGCACATGCTTTTTTCTCAGCATTTGAGATGCAGAACATTCCAGATCTCTTGAGTTTGAGCCCAGTCAGGCCAGCCAGGACTACATAGTGATCTCACTGCCTCAAAAGGAAATAGATTGGTACCTTCCTCTACTGGAATGGCTTGCATTTTCTGAATTTAGGGCCTATTTAATTCTTTTATTTATTTGTTTATTTTTCATTTAATGACTTAAAATATTTTTTAAATTCATTCATTTACATCCTGATTGTAGCCCCCTCCCTCGTTGCCTCCTAATCCCACCTTCCCTCCCTCACCCCCTCTCCTTCCCTCTCCTAGTCCTCAGAAAGGGAGCCCTCCTCCCCAGCATCTGACCTCAGCCTATCAAGTCTGTCTGGACTGCCTGTATCCTCTTCTCTGTGGCCTCAAATTTGTATGTGCCACATCACAAAATGCTAAATTTCTATTTTAAAATATATCTCAATGGTTTTAGTAACTCCACATTATTGTGAATATATTACCTATGCATAGAATATCCATCAATCCCAAGAGAAACTTGATATCAAATATCAGCTCTTAATTCTCCTTTCTGTGGCAGCTATCAACCATTTCCTGGCTATTTTTTGTTGTTTGAATTTTTTTCTTTTTTCTTTTCTTTTTTTCTTTTTCTTTTTTTTTTTTTTCTGAGACAGGGTTTCACCACGTAGCTCTGGCTGGCTTCAAACTCACAGAAAACTGCTTGCAATTGCTTCTTAAGTGCTGGGATTCATACTTGGGATTTTAAAGAATTGTCTTTTCTAAGCATTTAATGAAAGTGGAATCATATATGTGACCCTTTTATGCGTGATTTATTGAGCATAATGTTTCAAAAATAAGCCATTTGATAACATGTAGTAGTGTTCATCCATCTTTCATTCCTTCCGACAGGGTCTTCTGAATCATAAGCTAACTTCTAACATGCCATGTATGTTGTATAGGTTATACCAAGGATGACTACAGACCTGTGTGTCACCATACCAGCTTTGCAGTGCTGGGGATTAAATCCAGGGTTTTGTGTATACTAGGCGATCTTTCCATGGCTGAGCTACATGCGTTGTCCTCATTCTTTGGTACAGTGAAATAAAATGCCTTTGTTTGCATTGCATATGGATATTTTTGGACTAGTCTAAACATTTTTGCTGTAACATTGGTAAGTTTTTGCTGGGACATATGCTTTAATTTTTCTCGAGTATATATTTTCTTTTATCTAGAACTTAATTTTTTTTAATTTAAAAGTTTTTTATTATATGTGTATTGGTGTTTTGCCTGAATGTATGTGTGATGGTGTCCGATCTGGGAGTTACAGACAATTGTGAGTTACCATGTGTGTGCTGGGAATTGAACTCTACTCCTTTGGAAGAGCAGTCAGTAGCCTTAACTATTGAATCATCTCTCCAGACCCCTTGAGTTTATACTTAAGAGTGGAATTGCTGGGTCATATGGTAATTCTCTGAGTTTGTGAGTAATTGACATGTTTCTGTAAGCCATAATTTTTAATGGCTTCACTTCAGTGCTTATTTATTTATTCAATTTCCTGATAGTTGATAATTTATGATTATCAAAATAAAGTGAAAATGTATATAATGTTTTTGACTATTATGTATGTGTATGTGTTGTTGCTTGTGTCTGGAATGCTCACGTGGTGTGTATGAAGACCAGAATGTTGGGATGTCTTCCTGAGTCACACTTCTGCCTCATGCTTTCCCAGCAAGCACTTTACTCAAGTCCCTTCTGCAGCTCCTACATTGAATACTTTTTTTAAAGGATAAATTTCTACAAGTGGACTTGCAGAATCAAATAATTACATAGTTTTGATAAGTCTTATTATATTATTCTTTAGAAATGCATAAATTTGTGCTACCATTGTGTTTGGGGGCTGAAAACACATAACTCTGGTAGAGTGTGTGGCTTAGCAAGCATGAGGTCCTGAGTTCTGTTCACAACATCCCCTGAAAATATTTTATCACCAATTTTGTAAAAGATGCTTGTTTCTCCAAGCTCTTATTCATGCTGTTAATCATTGCCATTCTGAGAATAGTCATATATTTTGAAATATTTTGTTTTTTGCTAATGAAGATTTTTTTTGATGTGTCTATATTGTTTTATGACTTGCATGATTGTGACCTTCTCTCTAAATATTACTATTGGAATATATACAGTTTTTCTTAGTGACTTGTGAGGATGTATATTAACAGCAACAACAAAAACCTATTGTACTGCCACTTACAAATATTTTAGAGACTTTTTGGTATAGTTTCTGTGTTGTCTTTGACCTTGCTCTTTGCTTTACCAATATTAAATTAAACTTTCTGTTTGTTTTTTAATGACAGTGTCTTAACTATATAGGCTTGGCTAGCCTGAAACCCTTTATGTAGACCAGGCTAGGCTTGAACTCTAAGATCTGTCTGCTTCTGCCTTCTGAGTACTGGAATTAATGGTGTGTGTCACCAAGTCTGGCTCATCTGTAATTTCTAGTGGTCTTTGCCTTGTTGAAAGGTTCTTTGTACAGTAAGACTAATATTCTTTTTCTGCATTTCTTTTCTAGCAATGTGCAGAACTAAACTTGGCATAGCTTAGTAAGTGGTTAGATATTATAGTTGGATGTAACCTATGTTTCATAGTTGTGGGTTTATTTTGTTTTTAATGCTTTGGTGTTTTGATAATATGCTAGGCAAGTATCATATTCCTGAGCTGTATCTCCAGCACTTAATCCATTAGCTGCTTTTGGGGCTTTCGGCCAAGATCAAGTGTAGCGTCTCTTCTTATCATTTTGCTTTCTGATGTGTTCTCTCTCCAAGAATAACATAGTATATATATTTTGGGAGTAAGGAGATAGAATAGGAACATGCTATACATTCATTCCATGAACAGACCTGATACTGCAGGAGTTGTGCACCCTGTTGGGGACTTAAAAGAAGTTCCACATACTCATCATCTATGCAGTATTTCACAACGTTTCTATATTTCAATTTCTTTATTCATAAATTTACAGTTAATGCATAATTCATAATTTTAGTGAAATGAACAATGAGAGTACATACAGATAAATTATCAAGTTATTTAGGGATCTAATGGGCATTTAGTGCATGTTTTCTTCTTCCAGCTCATAAATCCCATCTTTTTTCATCCTACTTAAAATTTGGTCCAGAAGTAAGAGGGAATTTCAAGATAGTGTGATCCTCAGTTTTCAAATCTAGGGAAGTCATTTGGGATTAGTACTGATTAAAAAGGAGAGCAAATCTTCAGTTAGTAAATAAGTCATTTTAAAAAACATTTTTCAGTAGCCACATTTTAATAAAATAAGGACTAAATTAAGCTGTGTGATACACATAAAGAATGTGTGCATATATGTACATTTAGGTAATTTTTATTATCATAAATAATATTTATAATGCATTGACAATCACCAACCTGATTAAAAAATACTCAATCCAGATTTAGTTCTTACTGGCTCCTTTAAATACTTACATGCATTATTCATTACATTACATTATATTTCCTTTGTGGAAAGTAACAAAATATTTTGTAAATGAGAAATAGTTATAGAACAGTAGAGTCTAAAATTTTATTCATTTACTTTTTTGAGATTGTAGTCTAATTGCAACATCTCTCTCTTTCCTTTCATCTCCCATGCTCTCTTTCTAATTCATACCCTTTTTTCATTAATTGCTATTGCATGCATATATGTATTGTGCACGTACATATTCCTAAACAATCTGTTAGTTACATAATATCACTTGTGTGTATGTTTTCAGTACTGACCGACTGGCACTGGAAAGCCAATTGGTGTGCTCATCCTTGGGGAGAGGCCTCTCTCCTGCTCTCAGCTTTACCTAGTTGCCTGTAATTCTGTGTGTAGGGCTGAGGACTTGTGGGCTTTTTCTGGTCCAGTTTGGCATATTGGTTGGTATCTTTTGTTCAGCTTATGTTCAGGCAGTTATGTTGATGAGACTTAACAGGCATAGCTTATGATGTTACTAGGAGACAAAATCTTATAGCAAAGTCTTTGATTCTCTGTCTCTTAGAATCTTTCCACCCTGTCTTCTGCAATGTTCCTGAGCCTTAGGTGTGGGAGTGTCTTGTAAATGTACCCATTGTACTGAGCTGCACAACAGCTCTGCAGATTGATTGGTTGTGGTTCTCTGCAGCGGTCTCTGTTACAAGGATTAGTTTTCTTGAAGAGGCAAAGACTGTATTTATCTGTGGGTGTGTATAAGGACAGCTGTTTGTAGAGTGTTGTTAGGGATTTTGCTGGTTTGGTAAATTGGTTTCAGATTCTCCTCCAGTAACCATAATTTCACTAGCACTGAGTAGTTACCTAGGTTTTTAGTGCTAGGTCGTTGATGTGGTTCATTGGCATCATCACTGGGTAGAAGCTTCCATGGTCCCTACTGGTGTTGTGAAAGCTAGTCCACAGGGAGTGGGCTTCAGGTCAGTTCAGCTGGGTCTCTGGGCCCTGGTTTTGAAGTGTCTTCAGCAATAAGGACTTCACCTTCTACCTCTGGCGGGTGGGGGTTAACAAGGACAACAACAGTAGGCTGTAAGTTTTGTGAGTCTTAGACAGCCCTGGAAAACAACTTAAAAGAGGGCTTCTCAGGTCTGGTTGTAGAGACAATTTTGGAATTTTGGTTTCTTTAAAAATACAGAAATATTATAAGAATGTGGTTTCCTTTTAATCCCAGGTGTTGGGGATATGAGGCTGCTTCCGACTGTCCAGAGCAGCCTCATGCTCTAACATAAGCGTGGTTTTGCCAGCTGCAGATAGTTTCTGCAGTTCTGTGATGTTGTGGAATTCTGGGAGCTTTTCGGAGGTTATATAAATGCTGTAGTCCTGAAAGGTGGTGTGTGTGATTGTTAGTAGTTTCTGGAGGTTGGTTGCAGTTTGCTAGTAGCTGTGATCAAAGAAGAAAAGGAAAGAAATTAGATTCAGGGATTTTCCTAATTTCTCTCCCCTCTGACCTTGTTTGTCTCTTATCTAGTGTTAGGAGGTGAAGCTGGGGGTGGGCGGTGGGGTAAAGGGTGGGGAAAAGAGCCCACAAAGTTGCAAAGGTCAGCTACATCTAGTATTGAATTTTTTGTTTATTTTTAGAACAAGAGAAACAGTTCTGTCATGGGTTTTATCTAAATGTATCTAAAATGTTACATTCTTAGGCCTTTTTGTCAAAACTATCTTCAAGATAAAGTTTAAGGAAAAAATGTAGCATTTTCTCAGTTACAATAGTGGATAAGGATTGTGTATGATTAAGTTTCAAAAATTGATGATGAATATGATTCTTTGACTCTAGCTACCTGTTAATCCTATTATATGCCTATACTGTTACTATTTTGTATTATCTAGCTAAGGAAACAAAAGTATGTATTTTAAGTAACAAAGCTAAACATTTGCTCCTGTGACCTTTGATGAGTTTGTTATGGGAACATTTTTACTCTAGGACTAAAATTTGGATGAACATTGTATTTTGTGTGTTTTGTTGCTTTTGTGGAGTGCCTACCTGCCAAGAAAACAGAACTTGAAGTAAAAGGTCCTGGAGCATTTGTAGCAAATGAACAAATAAATTTATTTTCTTCTAATAATATACAGGTTTCTCTTTCAGTGGCTGACATTTATTTTGGGTTATATTATAGGAACTTTCCTGACTCAGAGCCTTTGTAAGTTCTAACTCAAAGCCTTTGTAAGTTCTCATGTTTTGTTTTGTTTTTTTAACCATCCACAAAAGTATCTATTCTACTCATATAAACACCTATCAAAAGATAGTGCTTTAAACCAGGTGTTGTGGCACACAACTGTAATTCCAGCCCTTGGGGTGGCAGAGGCAGGCAGAGTTTGAGGCCAGCCTGGTCTACAAAGCAAGTCCAGAACAGCCAAGACTACACAGAGAACCCCTGTCTTGAGAAAAAACAAACAAACCAAACCAAAACCAACAAAAGTAGTGCTTTGTACTGAGCCAACAAGGTTTGAAAGGAAGGGTATCAACTTTAAAATAGTTCCTAAAATGTAAAATATGTGCAGAGGGCCCAGGACCCATGCAGGCTCTGTGGTTGGCAGTGCAGTCTCTGAGCCCCTGTGAGCCCTGGTTAGTTCATTGTGTGGGTTTTCTTGTGGTATCCTTGACCCCTCTGGTTTCTACAGTCCTTCTCCTTCTTCTGTGGGATTCCCCAAGTTCTGCCTAGAGTTTGGCTGTGAGTCTTTCTATCTGTTCTCATAAGTTGCTGGGTTAAGCCTCTGATGACAGTTGGGCTAGACACCAATCTATTAGACTAGCAGAATATCATTAGGAATCATTTCCTTAACTTTTTTTCTCTTCCCTATTTCCTTCCACCTCCCTCCCTCCTTTTCTTTCTTTTTTGGTTCTACTCTAGGTCTCTGGGTTAGCCAGCCTCTGGTTCCTGGCAGTGTCCAGGATGGGCTTCCTCTCATGGCATGAGTCTCCTCAAGCTGGACCAGTCATTGCTTGGTCACTTCCACAATTTCTGCACCCCCTTTATCCAGCGCATCTTGTAAGCAGGACAGATTATAAGTCGAATGTTTTGTGGGTGGGTTGGTGTCCCAATCCTTCCACTGGAAGTTTTGCCTGGTTACAGGAGAGAGCTGGTTTAGGCTCTGTATCCTCCATCACAAGGAGTCGTAGCTTGTCACCCTCATCAATTCCTGGGAGTTCTCATCGCCCTAGGTTTCTAGCTTGTCCTCCCCAACCTGATCCCTCCTGTTCCCATCCCCACGGCCCCCACCCAGACCTCCCTCTGTTCACCAGTGATGTCTGTCTTATTTCCCCTTCACAGTGAGATTCATGTGTCCCTCCTTCAAATGTAAATCTCTTACTGGACTTGTCTATACGATGCACGATCCCTTTATAGGCATTCTTGTAATTTGTCATTTGGGTCTAAATATAATTAATAGTTGACTTTATTTATAGAAGATGTTTTCATTTTTAGGACTATTTGAAGAAAAAAATTTGGTGCTGTAGGATTGTTTGCCAATTTTCCAGATTGTACTGCTAATGGATTTAGTGGGATTTTCTGTGTGCATAACTTATTATTAATTAGCTTTCTTAGGAGAGAACCTACAGTACGTTGTCTGCCTGCCTGCCTGTCAGTCTGTCTGTCAGTTGGTTGATGCAACAGAACTTAGAAATTCCAAACATTCATACATATATCATCAACGGATTTCAGTAACGAATAGACTTTTCAACAAATGGTGCTAGGTGAGATACTCATATGCAAAACTAAGCATTGACCCATACATTTCATCAAAGTCAACTTAAAGGATCACGAGCTTAAATGTAAAAACCAATCATCATAAAAGGTCTAAAAGAAACTAAAAGAAAAAAGTGGTCTCACTGTATACCTCTGGCCGTCCCAGAACTCACCATGTAGATCAGGCTAGCCTTGAACTCACAGATTCTAGAATGCTGGGATTAAAGGGGAGCACCAGGCTGAACTGCTTGTAAGTGTTGCACTTGGCCTTTTCCTCCTCCTTCCTATTGTGTTTTATCTAGGTTTGTTCGCTTTTGTTTTGTCTGCCACATCCTATACACAACTACTGATTCCTTGTCTTTCAGATTTATTCCACTGTCATTGTGTGTGTGTGTGTGTGTGTGTGTGTGTGTGTGTGTGTGTGTATGCGCTCGCAGCGTGCGCACCTGCACAGTAGATGTTATCAGTTTTAAAATGTGGCCATTCTAATAGATGTGCGATCAGCTTGTTTATATTTCCGTGATGCTTAATGTTTAACATCTTATATACTTATTTGCTTTATATTTATATCATATATGCTTATTTGTTTTCCATGTTTCTTGTTTGGTGAAGAATCTTTTGAAAATCTTGTGTTGTTCTATACCCCTGTATGTCAGGGTGTCTGGAGAGTGAACCCACATTCAGGGCATATGCTCTATCCTGAGATATAAGTGTAGTGCCTTTTAAAAAATTAGATTGTTATATTTTGTGAGTTCTTTGGAATGCTTTTTCTGATAATGTTGCCCAGTTCTTCATGGAATGTATTTCTTTATTAGTAGTTTTCTTAAACAGATAATTTTTTTCTTTTAAGTCTTTGTGTAAATTAAGGACATTTTTCCTTTAGTTTCTTTTAGACCTTTTATACTGATTGGTTTTTCCGTTTACGCTCCAGGTTCTGTTGCACTGAATTCTACTCTATTAGTACCAAACTATCTGGGAAACTGTACTTTCTGATAAGTCTTGAAAATAAAAATGTGCACATGTAAATTTATCTGATTCTTCTTTTTTTTAACAAGAAGAGGTGCTTGAGAAGAAATAGTTTTGGCCCCTTTTCCATATATTTTAGAATCAGCTCCCCCCTCCCCCATATGAGGAGATACACTCTAAGGTGAATAGATGCCTTAAGCCAAGAAGACTACTCACTTGAGACCTGTGGAAAAAAGTGAGGGCTGTCACGTCTGTCTAGTGAAATAGAAAGCGCATATGAAAAGAGAAGGTAGAAAGCCAGTGTGCTAGTTGCTTTTCTTGTCTTAGTGACCAAATACTTGCTACAAACAACTTTCTTTTTCTTTTCTTTTCTTTTCTTTCTTTCTTTCTTTTTTTTTTTTTGTTTGGTTTTTTGTTTTGTTTTTATTTTCTTGAAGACGGGGTTTCTCTGTGTAGCCTTGGCTGTCCTGGACTTGCTTTGTAGACAAGGCTGGCCTCCAACTCACAGACTCTCTTTCCATTACAAACTCAACACACATGAGTTAAGAAAAGTTTAAGTTAAATATACCTGTATGTGTTAGCCTCATTGTTCTCAATCTCATTCTCAGCATAGGATATTTGAAATTTGTTATCCCTGTTTAGGGAGCTCTATTCTTTTCAACTTCTTTACTATTGTTGTCTATTATTCATCATTTTCCCCTTAGACAGGGTTTCTCTGTGTAGCTTTGGCTGTCCTGGACTCACTGTGTAGACCAAGCTGGCCTCGAATTTACAGTGACCCACCTGCCTCTGCCTCCCGAGTGCTGGGATCAAAGGTGTGCGCCACACACCTGGCCATCATTCTTACTCTTTATGATAAAGATGTTTTCCTTTTCATCATTTATTATTTCAATCTAATAACAGGATAAAACAATGCAACCATTTGAAGGAGGAAATAGTAATAAAAAGAAATGTCATTGTTTATAGGATTATTTAAAATTAATATATTCGTATCTGTTTTTCAAGTAATGCGACATTGAAGCATTAGGACATGGTACAGTGAATGACAGCAGTAGATATATACACTGAATATTTCTTCCTCCTCCTCCTCTTCTCTCTCAAGACAGGGTCTCCCTGGCAGGTCTGGAACTCCCTGTGTTGACTAAGCTGGTCTCAGACTGAGATCCGCCTCTCTCTGCCTCCTGAGTGTTGGGATTAAGGAAATGAATGATGAATCCTTACCCCGTGAAAGCAATTAATTAATTTTTAGATAGTCTTCTTTTTAGTCAGGACTGACTTCAAACTCTTCAGTCTCCTGAGTTCTGGGATTAAAGATATGTACTCCCATGTTCAGTAACTAAATACCTCTTGAATAAATGGTAAATGGGTTAGAAACATGGTACTTTAAAAGTTGAAAGGTTGTTTTCTTCATAATGAGTGAATTATCATAAACCTACACAGGTTTTGCTTTGTTTAAAGTGATCACAGACCTTGAAACATCAGAAACTTGGAATAAAGTTCCTTTTAAATGCTTGTATTGTGGAGACATTGTAAAATGTATCATGAGTGATCAGTGCCATTCAGAGACCTGTAGTATGGGCGTGGAATTGCTAATGGAACTATTCTTTATCTCAGAATGTCTTAGTTCTTGGATTGCTGTCGATCTTTAATTGATCCGACTATATGCAGTGTCGTTTGTAAGGTACCTTTTTTTTTTTTAAGTATCAGCTTATTTAAAGATAATAGTGGGTAATGTGCCTTTTTCAGGTAAGATGTAAATTTTGTATTATAGAAATGACTAGTGGTCAAATATACAGGTATTGATTAGGAAATAAAAACCTCAAAAAATAACTTCAAAAATTTGTACTGCAAATATTTTGTTTGCATAAATAAGGTAAACCTAGACTTACTTTCTCAGAAAGAAACCTTGTAGTGTTTAAAACCAGAGAGTAACAGAGCGGTGGTGGTGCACACCTTTAATCCCAGCACTCAGGAGGCAGAGACAGGTGGATCTCTGTGAGTTCGAGGCCAGGCTGGTCTACAAAATTAGTCCAAGACAGCCAAGCCTACACAGAAAAACCTTGTCTCAAAAGAACCAAACCAAACCAACACCAACAACAAAAACAAAAACCCAGACAGCAAGAATCTGGCAAAGAATAATTCATGTGTTCACCTTCAATCCCCTTGTTTTGGAGACAAGCTCCCCCCCCCTTTTTTTCATTTTTTGTTTTTTTGAGACAGGGTTTCTCTGTGTAGCCTTCGCTGTCCTCGACTTGCTTTGTAAACCAGGCTGGCCTCAAACTCACAGCGATCCACCTGCCTCTACCTCCCGAGTGCTGGGATTAAAGGTGTGCACCACCACATCCGGCTTGTTGAGACAAGTCTTGCTGTGTAGCAGACGCTGATCTTAAACTTCTGATCCTCTTGTGTCTATTAAGTTCTGAGATTAGAGGAATATTTCATGGTCCTTGGTGTTTTGCCTTCTTTAACCATTGAGAATAGATGCCATTATATGACAAACTTTTTGCAGTTTCTCTAAAAACAGACATATCATACGGGCTTACAGTTTTTGCTAGCTTTTGTATGTGAGGTAATCATTTAGTTTAATGATTTGTTGTTTAGATTTGGATTGTTAGAAATCTTTTCATTGTGAATTACTCTTGATTTGCAGCATTCTCTAATATGCTGAACCACAGAGACAATAAATTTCAACTGGTAAGAAGGTAGCTGTGGCTAAATACATAAGACTTAGATGTTTGCACACACTTGAGGGAAAGCTAAAAAGCAGTAATAAGCTTTCTTATTCAGGACAAGTGATCACTCTCAACTTTTACAGTGGGGTGTCCAAGGGCTGCATAGGTGCTGTAGTAAAGGACAAACTAGATGAAGTTCAAAGCACCTTGTGTAGTTAGTATTTGGAGAACTGCATACAGTGTTTTTCCTAGTGTCTTGTAGGGCTGAAGACTGAGGTTACATTGTTGTTAAGGGGCTTTAGTTTACTTTGTTATGTAATCAGGGCTTCCAAGTTGACCTAATGTTAGTATCCTTTGTAAAAATTGGAAACTTGGCAAAACCAATTTAACGTTTTATCTCAAGGGTAGAGAGGTTAGACCCTTGTTAACATCCATGAGGCCAGGTTTGATGCCTGCCACTGTAAGAACAAAATATACAAATCAAGGACAACAATAAGTAAACACACAGAAACAAAAGCAAAAACCTGTGCAGCTAGGTATGATGGCACATGTCTATAATCCCTGCATTTGGAAAGCTAAATCAGGATTATGAACATCAGGCTGCCAGTACTACACTGTGAGACTGAGGCCAGTCTGAGATAAACAGTGAGAGCTGTGTAAAACAGTCGCCTCCAACAACACTAAAACTGCTTCCTCCTCATCCTCCAAAGAAAATATGAAGAATTAGCTGTTAGTGTTTTCTAAAATAAACCATTTCCCTTTCTTTGGATGAAAGCTGCTCACCACTCAGTATTTAAACCCTAGACTAGTGTGTGTGTGTGTGTGTGTGTATAGTTATTAGGAAACATGATCAGCATCACATTTATAGATTTGTTATGTTTGAATTATTATTTTAATAATTTTCATTTAGTTTTATTTAGTATGTTTACAAGATGAATATTGACTAAAGACCAAAAGCAATTTGGGAGGAAAAGGCTTATTTGATTTTATACTTCCACCTAACATTATTACGAGAAGCTAGGGTTAGAGCTCAAAGAGAGACCCGGAGGCACAGACCAGGGAGGATTGCTGTTTCCTGCTCTGCCTTCTTTGCTTGCTCAGCCTGCTTTCTTATACCAAGTATCACCTTTCCAAAGGTGGCATATGGGCCCTTCCACATCAGTCATTAATCAAGAAAATACCAACTACAGACTTGCATACAGGCAATCTCATGGAGGCTGTCTTAGGGATGCTACTGATAGGATAAAATGCCATGACTCAAAAGCAGCTTGGAGGTGAAAGGGTTTATTTCATTTGCACTTCCACATCACAGCTGAACAAAGAACTCAAGGAATCTAGAGGCAGGAACTGAAGCAGAGACCATAGACTAATACGGCTTACTGCCTTGTTCCTCTTGGCTTGCTCTGTTTGTTTGTTTGTTTGTTTGTTTTTTATATACCACAGGACCACCTGCTCAGGAGTGGTGGCACCACTCAACAGTAGGCTGGACCTTTCAACATCAATGATTAGCTATGAAAATGCCCTACAAACTTGCCTACAGGACAGTCTTTTGAGACAGGAATTTTCAGTGTAGCTGTGGCTGTCTTGGACTCACAGAGACCCACCTACTTCTGCCTCCCCAAGTGTTGGGATTACAGGTGTCGTCATGCTCAGCTGCCTACAGAACAATCTTAAGGAACTATTTTCTCAATTCAGATTTTCTCTTTCCAGATATGTCTAGATTTGTGTCAAGTTCACAAAAACCAACCAGCACAGAGACATTTTCTCAACTGAGGTGTTTTCTCTTTTCAGATGACTCCATCTGGCTTGTGTGAAATTGGTAAAAATCTAAATTGCACAATGTATAATATTGATCATATTCCCTTCCTGTTAAATTGTATTACAATGACATAGTATTAGTGAAATATGCTTTTCATCCATCCTTACTGTAGATAAGGATTATGTATTGTGCTTGTTTCTGGGTCTGTTTGCTTTGCTAAGTACTTATTTTATATAAATTTAGAATGGAAAAATACCCACAGAACTCACTTGTTATACTATATAGAAAATAAAGCTTTCAGTAGCTGAAAACTTTGAGAACTATTTAAGCCAATGGGGTAGACATCAAGTTTCTCTTGGTGAAAAATGTTTATATTTCTGTACTTTATAAATAATTATATAACATTCATTGAAAAATAGGCATCATTATTATTATTACTAGAGTTTTGGGGTTCCAACTGGGTTGCCATATTATACTGAGAAAATTAGGGGGCCCTTTTGAGTTCTTAGTGTCATAAATAAAAGAATTTAAGAATGAACTTAAATGCAAGTTCAAGAGCAGTTTTATTACAGTTTAAAGGAAAAACATCCCAGGGCAGGCAAGTGTAAATCCTCCACAGTTTCCTGGAGAAGGGAAGGAAAAAAAGCCATGTCCTTAAAGCTGCCATGGAGGTCAGATGCAGCCACATGGCAGGGATGGGGAGCTTTAGGAAAAAACTAAGGAAACCCAAAGTATTAAAAAAGCATATTTTCATTCTGGGCAGCACTCAAAAGAGAGAGAAAGAGAAAAGAACATGGCAAAGTTACAGCTTTCTAACTTAGGCGTCAGGAAAATAGGCTGACCAGTCAACTTCATGGTAGCTTATAGTGACTGCAAGGGGTAGGGAGCAGGAACTGAAAATTAAAGTTTTCCGCCACTAACAGAATCTGCCTAAAAATGGGCAACTTAGATGCAGGCAGAGTCGACGGCCACACTCTGCCAAGTCAGGGTAAGCAAGTCCTCAATAGTTCCTGCCCTGTGAACAAGTTTGGCAGAAATATTAGGCCAGAAAGCTGAAGATGAGGCTCCAGCGTTATACAGTGTATTGGGGGACTGGTCAGGAGGTAAACTGTCTTAAGTCAATTTGTACATTTTGGAAGCTGCTAACCCACACTGCTGGTTCACTCAGGAATTTAAGTTTTATTCCTTCTCAGGTCTCTGAGGGGCATTGAAGACAAGATAGTATAGTTTTATAACCAAGTTTAGCTGGTTAGGGGACAAGATCATTTTAGATCAAGATAAAGAAGTTAAGCTATTAGAGTTGAGATATGCTAGATATTGAATCTCATTTGGAAATTTAGACCCAACAAGACAGGAAAAACACTTACTTCAAAGGAGACGAATGCAGATGGCCAAGTCACTATGAATGTAGCATATATAGTACTCAGTATTCTCATGATTGTCACATGGTTCTCCCTGCTATATGTAGTTTGTTTTACACATGTGTAATAAAATAAAAGTATATATTAAAAAAAAAAGAAGTACAATCCAAGCTTGCATCAAATTATAGCTTGATTTTTTTTTACGGGAGAGAGACTTCAGTCTCATGTGACTGGTAATTATTTTTTTTAATATGAATTGATATACTAAAAAATAAAATTTGTTTTTCCTTTCAAAAAATTAAAGTTTTTTAAAATTTATAGCTTAATTTATTCCATCTATTTTCTCTAGCTCTTTAGCATGGCTCAATTTGAGCCTTTGTAGGTATGGTCCCTTGGCCAGGTGATACTGGAATGTTAAATCTCTACCTATGCCAGAGGTTGTGTTTTCTTGACCAGAAAGATTTTTTTGTACTCTAACATTGTAACTCCAAATAGCACAATATGATGAGATTGAAGAATTAATGTAGGGACTGAGGAACTTTACTGTGGAGAAATCAACACATGACAAAAACTTGCTTTCTACTTCTTTAAGTACAGGGAAAATGACATGAGACATTTTTATTGTGCATGTAATAACTAGCTTTGACTTCTTGGTGCATGATGGAATACTACCTCATTTTATTGTTGATATGTAACAGATTTTAGACCTCCTGAAAGTAACTTTCACATTTGGAATAGTATTTAACTTAGAACTAGCCACAGATTACGGTACTTGACTTAAGGGCACATGTGAGGAAGAACAAAGAAATATAAGCAAAGAACCAACTATAGACCTGAACTTGCAGCCTAGTAGTAGAACTCTTACATGGCGTGTGCCAGGTCCCTGGGTTAGATCTATTACTGACAAAGTAAAAAATCAACTCTGTGTGTGTGTGTGTGTGTGTGTGTGTGTGTGTGTACTCTGTGATAAGGATAACACATAGGTATTTAATTAGACTCACATGGCTTTGCCATTTGCTGTTGTTTGATCTGAAGTGGGTTTTTCTTCTGTCTGCTAGCAAAGAAGTAAGTTTTACATTGGACCCCTCAAAGTATTTTCAGTGCTTTTTGTCATCTGCTTCATAGTTAGCACATTTGAAGTGGTTTTATGATTGATTTTGTCACCATCGGTGATTGATTTGTACTGTGATTATGAAGACAACACATGGATTTGTGTCACTTGGCATGGCTCTGTAGTTTATCTAATAGTTCTGAGAGTAAAAAGGAGTGACAAGTATTACCTCAGAACAACAGGTCTAAATTAAGACTGACTCCAGCAAATCAAGATAGGCATTTAGCCTGATGAGGATGTGTTGGTAGAAAGTAATAGAAAACAAAACTCAGTTTGCTGTGTGTGAGTGTTGTGTCGTGTCTGTGATTTATTGAGGAATCCGCCTTTTATTTGTCTTTAAGACTGCCTTATGAGGTCGGCTTTCCTTGTAGTGGGAAGGCTGTGTGCAACAATCTGGGATATAGCCTACTTTGTTTATGACCAGCCGGAGTGAGGATCCTGCTTCTTCCACAGACATAGGCTGAGTCTCAAGCATTGTCTAAACTAATGCCAGTGTCAAGGGAAAAGCATGTGCTGTTAGTCATAGATATGAAATATCTGAGCATTACTCAATGATTAGTTGGAGTTCCATTAAGGAAACTTGTTTTAAGATCAGCTTTTCTAGCAAAGCAGTGCTTCTTAGCACGGGGGAAGGAACTGGGGAGTGACAGTGTTCTCTGCAGAGTCTAGTATGGTTGCTCATTTACATTTTCCCTTAGGTGTCTGTTAATGAGTTTCTCTAAAAGCCTAGAATATTGTAGTGGTTTTCCTTACATGAGAATATATAGTATAAAATGACTTAACTAGCTTCGTGGGTGGTTCAAGAGTACACCAAGTCATATTACTGGGGGAGCAAAGCATTTCTCAGAAGAGTTACTAATGCCATGGAGAGAGGGGCTCTGAGTAAGTTCAGGCCACAGCACCAGAAACAGTGTTGTGGGTTCTCTGAAGAGAATCAGAGTCCACTTAGTGGAGGAAGGAGATTCTTACACCTTCTGAGACTGAGGAGGTTCAGCTGCAGCCAGGTCCTCAGCTTCCCTGGCAGGAGACAGGAAAGGGGAACAGAACCGGTTATGGCATCCCTCTGATATAAACTCATTTCTCAGGTGATAGGCTCTGAGAGTGGCAAGTCGGCTTGCTCTGGACTCACAGACGCTGTCCTAGGAGGGTGCCTTTGAGTATTTGTGAGATTCTTACAGCAAAAGCAGAGAAAAAGAAAACTCAGCATCGTGTCTTTCCTTTTTTCTATACTATGTAATATTTTTTATTTACTTTTTATTTTCTCATATTCTCCCACATAGATTTTCCCCCTTTCCCCCAAATGACTGATTTCCTCAAATAACTATACCAATAGTAATGATTTTTAAAAAGCAGTGTGTATGTGGCGGGGGCAGGAGGGGGGCTTGTGCATGTGTGGGGTTCTTGGCCTTGAACTCAGGATGTTAGAATTATGCAACAGGCACTTTAACTACCTGAGCCATCTTGCTGGCCTTGACTGTAATAATTATTGATTTTTTTCACAGACTAATAGGGATGCCAAAGGAAAAATATGATCCTCCAGATCCTCGCAGAATTTATACCATCATGTCAGCAGAGGAGGTAGCCAATGGGAAAAAATCTCACTGGGCAGAATTAGAAATCTCGGGTGAGTGGAATCTGAAGCATGTAATCTGCAGTATAATAGCAACAATTGTGAAGAGTATTTCTGTATTTTTAGACTCTTTGTTGTTGTGTTTTAACCAAATAAACTAATTAGAAATATGTAAGAATCCTGAGGCACTAGTGATTTTTTGATCTTTTAAAATATCTTCTCTTTCTTTTGAGATTGTCTTGAGCAAGGATAGTGATCTGCATTACATTTAAAGATGTTCAGAGTTCAGTTTCTGAGTAAAATTAGGTTTTATAATATCATAAATCTTGTGTTGACTTTTTAGAGTAATTTTTTGCAAATTAAAGTCTTTGATATTCTTCTATTATCTTAGTGCTGGCAAAGAAGGAAAGCTAACTACTCTATCTGTGTAAAGATAAGATATTTGCTAGCTGTGACTAGAACATACTCAGAATTTGTTAAAGTAGAATATGATTTGAAAAACTTGTAACAAACCCTCTGTGAAAATGAAAAAAAAAATCAAAGTAAAACTGAAGGACATTGTGTAAAATATCCAACTGATACACTTCAAAGTTATCAAGATTGTGAAAAACAAAAAGAGAAAGTGCCTTAAGTCAGAGGAGTGTTAAAGAGATATGATAATTAAAATAGCTTGAATTGGATTATAGAAAAAATATATATAAACTGGTAAATTTTGAATAAAACCTGAAGTTTTGTGACTATCACTGTATCAATGTTAGATTCTTACTTTTGATAAATATATCATGTCATATAAGATTCTAATGCTAGGGGATTGAAGCATATTACCCCATATTACCTTGGCAACTAAAATTATTATAAAATTAAGCTATTAAAATAGAAGATAACTATTTTCTTTTATGAGTTGCCACAATACAGATTATATGTGGAATGTGGTCATTGTCCTATTCCGTTGGCATTGCAGTATCAGCAGCAAGACTTAGCTTGTACATATCACTAAAAGGGATCTGGCTAGATGAATGAATGTTCATCATTCTGATAGGAGCAGTCCACACCCGTCAATTCAAGATTTCTCAATCTCAGCTTACTGACAGTTTGGGTCCTATATACAATACTTTGTGCTGGAGATTTTTTGTGTAGAGTATAGGGTGGTTAGTAGCTTACTTGGATTTTACCCAGAGTTAGTTACATCAACCCAAAATGCCAAAGTCCTTTGAGGAACAGTATTCCTCCTGATTCGTATGTTTGAGAGTGTTATGCTAAGTCCTAAATTAATGGAAGTTTCTCTTTTACCCATAGCCTCATCATTGACTACTTTGTTTTTCTATTAAAATGCAAATCCTACTGACACTTTGTATTTCATTATAAATAGGAGGAAAGAGTCTAGTGTAGAAACAAGAAGCCTGGATAGAAATAAACACTGAGCCTAGTCATACAAAGACATAACATATCCCTTTGAGACTTTATGTTCTCTAGCTTCCATTGATATGTCTCATCTAAATGTTTTTTGGAAAGTGATATATAATTAAACAATTACTTTATGGGTCTGGAGAGATGGCTCAGCTCTTCTAAAGGACACAGATTTGGTTCCTAGCACCCACATCAGGTGGCTGGCTCATAAGCACTTGTGACGTCAGCTCTTGGGGAAGCTAATAACTCTGGCCTCTTAAAGCACCTGCACTCATGGGCACATACCCATAAACACAGATACATGTACACACACACACACACACATACACACACACACACACACACACACACACACACACACACACTTGTCTAGAAGTAAAATACATCTTAAACGTGATCACTTTGCTTTCTTATCATCTTTATATAAATTATGCTTTATAATAAATAATTATAATTGGCCTGGAATGTCTCTCATTTGTCTGGCATTTGTAAAACCTTATCTTGGAGTTAGCTTCCAGCACCAAATCATCTGGGTATGGTGGTGTATGCCTGCAGTCTTACCACTTGGGAGATAGAGGCAAGGGGATCAGAAGGACAAGGTCCATCCTCAGCCTCCTAGCAAGTGAGGCCGTTCAGGGCTGCGTGAGATTCCATCACAAAACAAAACAATAGTAACAACTTAGGAGATAACATAACATTGTATTTTATAAAACCCTAGCCTACACGATTTGCCCAGACCTATATTGCTAATAAGTGGTAAAAGTTAGAACTCTGAAATGGGTCTTCTGATTTAGTACATGCTTTATAACCCATTGCTCACAGATCATAATGTGAAACTGTTTTCTTTAAGTATGTTACATTTAATGTAAAACTTTAAAGTACAATCTCTAACTATAACATCAGAAACTTAGGGAAGATATTTCCTTTGGTGACACAGCAGTTTTACTGGTGGCTAATCTAAGGCTGGTTTTAAATAATAATAATTCACTGTTTATTTAAAGTTTGTTAACCAATCCAGGCCCTGGATATGGATATATCTTACACTCATAATTTTCATGGAGTGTTTGAGGAATATTTCTGTTACAAAATAGGCAAGCCTATTTTACCACCAAAGTTCAATTCAGCCTCCAGTTTCAGCCTCCAGTTTGGCTCTGAAAGAGGTCTCAGTCAGCTTCCATCAGCTTCTCTCTCTCTTGTTCACTTTGACATTTCTCTCTCTCTCTCTCTCTCTCTCTCTCTCTCTCTCTCTCTCTCTCTCTCTCTCTCTTCCTTCCTCCTCCCCCTCTCCCCCTCCATCCCTCTATTCATCCATCCCATGATAAAGAGTGACTGTTGAAAATAGAGTGAAATTAAAGGAGGATAGATGTTTTAGCAATCATATAACTTCAAATACAAAGTTGGAAATGTCAAAGATACAATGATATCTGTGTGTATTTGCCACCTTTTCTAGCACTTACCAGGTCTTGGAATTCATATTTTATCTTGGGTCTAGAATTTATGCTTTAGTGTTTTGCCTTTTAGGTAGAGTGCGGAGCTTAAGTACATCACTTTGGTCATTGACACACCTGACAGCGCTGCACCTAAATGACAATAACCTTGCTCGCATTCCGCCTGATATTGCCAAGCTTCATAATCTGGTTTACCTGGATCTGTCATCCAATAAACTCAGAAGTTTACCAGCAGAACTAGGAAACATGGTGTCTCTCAGGTGAGGAAACATTAACGACACGATTCATTGTATAAAAGTACGAATTTGCCAAATAAGAAAGCTATGGGATGCTATTTTATGGTGGGATTTCCATGTCTGTGAAGATCAAAAGATAAAAATGGTCTTAAGCACAGTGTGTGAGTTGCCCTCCATTTAATATTTCTTTTCCTTTGCATTGTAGGTTCTGCTGTGAGTTTCTTTTGACAGCCTTTAGATAGGTGGAGGTTATAAATGAAACTTTCAGGAACAAACTTCTATTATAAAATGCATGTTTATATTTTTATTACAACTCTTTATTGAAATCTAAAAACTTGATTAAAATGGATCTATAGTTCAAGAATCTTTAAGACTTCCTTTTTGAGGCAGGGTCTTGCCTGTGGTGCCCCAGTGGCCTCAGCTTCTAGGAGTTCTACTCTAGCCTTCCAAGGTTGGAAACAGCAGGCATGTGCCACTGCACTGGCAGCATTTGCTATAGGAGAAAATGTTTTAGAATCTTACTAACTGTTTCCAAAACAGGAATTTCTTTTTTATCTTATCTATTAGGTTTTTTTTTTTAAAGTTGTGCTCACATGTTTAAAATGATTAACTATTGTGTTATTTATTTGTTCCTTTGCCATCTCCTAACTGGTTATATGAATGCTTACCTTTTTTACTAATAAAGGTTTTTTTTTTTCATAATCTGTTCAAAATTTCAGTTACAAACTTAGATCTTATCTGTGTTGTTTGTTTTCTGGTTTGTTTGTCTTTGCTGATTTGTTCCTATCGTTTCTTTATTTTGTACTTTAGTACATAAATTTTGTGTTAATGATTGTTCTCCAGAGTTCTCTTCTTTTCTTTTTCAAGACAGGGTTTCTCTGTGTAGCCTTGGCTATCCAGGAACTCACTTTATAGACCAGGCTGGCCTTGAACTCAACAAAGATCTGCCTGTGCCTCTGCCTCCTGAGTGCTGGGATTAAAAGGCTTGCACCACCACTGCCCAGCTGTTTTTATCTTTTCATATTTTCTTCTTTTCTTTTTTAAAATATAACATTTATGTGTTTGTTTCTGTATATGAATTTGCATAAGTCAACAGCCTGCATGTGGATATCAGAGGACAGCTTTATGGGAGTCCTTCACCATGTAGCTTAGGTAGTCAGGCTTGGCATCAGATGTCTTTACCTACTGAACCATCTTGCCAGCCCACTTTTCATGTTTTCTATTTAATCACCATTAACTTCTGCTATACACTGCCTTGTTCTGAATTTCCCTTTGTGGTTTTTTTTTCCCTCATACTATTTTGGCATAACTTGGTATTAATAGATGGCATGGGTTATAGAGTGAGTAAATCACAGAAATATATAATAATTGTAGCACTTTAATAGTAGTGCATAGCATTTTGAGATTAGTGTGAAGAAATGCCTTGAATGTAAATATCACTCATCGTGTGTTAGAAGAAAGACTAAGAATGGCAAATATAGGTATTAATAAAGCATATTATATTATATTCAAACCTTTTTTTAATATATTTTTTTTACAACAGGGAATTGCTTTTAAATGACAATTATTTACGGGTTTTGCCTTATGAACTTGGCCGGCTCTTCCAGCTGCAAACTCTAGGTTTAACAGGTGAGTTACTTATAAAAAAAGATAATATTAATACTTAGTATTGAAATACTATGATATCTTTAAAGATCATTTTGTTAAGAGTATAAGTCAATTTGAGTATGACTGAGAATATGAGGAGGATTTGGTTAAAGGCATTAGAAATGTAATAGTTGAAATATTTTGTCTTCTCACTTCTTTCCTCCCCACTTTCCTCTGACTCCTTCTCTCTCCTCTTTCCCTCTTTTTATGGAGATGCGGTTTTATACTCTAGCCCAGGCTAGCCCGGAACTCATATTCACTTTGTGTTAACCTCCCAAATGCTAGATTATGGATGTGAGCCACCACTCTCAGATTAATTTTATTTTCTATATGCTAAATCTTATAGACTTAAAACAGTTGTCTAGCTAGAGGAGGAGGATGGGGCAGGTCTCTTTCTCTTGATTAGAATGGTATAGAATGTTTGTATTAGTTTTCTAAGCTTAGAATCATGAGTTAAGAAATTAATAAGTTCTAACCTTCTTAATTAGGATTGTCTCTAATGAAAATAATTCTTTGTTTAGTACTTGTAGGACAGCTATTTTCTACATTGTGATTTATTGGTAGAGAGCCCATTAATGATAAATTGCCAATTTAAAGTTGAACCTAGAAGTCTTAAGTTTTAAGCCAAGCCATATTCCTGAAATAGCAAATGTAAATATTTAATACTTTCAGATAATTCTCCATGTTACCTTGCACATCCCTAAAAATGTATGCTATATTACTAACTGAATGGATTGTTCTGATTATTTGTAAGTTTTACTATCCTTTGTTTTAAAGTGTTAAGTATTAAAACTCAGGGCTGAGTTTCTAGGGCTGAGTATTTAACTCAGTTGTGAAGTGCTTGTTTGATCTTCAAGCAACACCAAAAACAAGATAGAAAACCAAAGTAACTACTGTTTGGCCTGTCTTACCGTAGTGGCTGCTTTGTCTACTAACACAAGTTCGTTAAAATCTCTTCTCTCATCAGACAGTCAAGATTGTCAGACTAGATAAAAGAAAAATAATACTCATTTATGTGCCATTTATAGGAAATAACAAATTGAATTAGTAAGTTAAAAATATCTCTTAGGTAACTACTCTGTTAATCGATTGTTGGCTATTCTCCACCAACCATAAGAGTTTTGTTCTTGCCTATGGAAACATTCCTCTTACTAAACCTCAGTTAGTTCTGTAGTACATTTTGATTAAATAGTGTTTGTTTTTCTTTCCTTTTGAGTTTTAAGTATTTATACATGTGTAACAAGATGTTTTAAGGATACAATTCATTTATGTGTTTTTTTTACATAATACACATAGCCTGACAGTAGTATGGTTTTGTATTGTTTTTTGTCTGTTTGCTTACTTTTCTTTTCTTTTTTCATACATATAGTGCTAGGATTATAGGTATATGCCATCATTTCTAGCTGCATTTTTGAATTCTCATTTTTCAATAGGAATGTTCAAGCTGTATCAAGGGGTTTCTCTTTTTTGAGGATCTGATTAGTGTTCATTCGGTTCCAGTTTCTGTTCAAGTGATTATGTACAAAGGGCAGAGAATTTTTAGAAAAGAAAGCTAGAGCTTTTCCTGCCTTTCAAACCTTTTTTCTTAAGTAGTTTGAAGCAATGAAATGTCCTTAACAAATAGCAGCTTTAGCCGGGTGTAGTGGCGCACGCCTTTAATCCCAGCACTCGAGAGGCAGAGGCAGGTGGTTCACTGTGAGTTTGAGGCCAGCCTGGTCTACAAAGCGAGTCCAGGACTCTCAAGGTAACACAGAGAGATCTTGTCTCGTAAAAACAAATGGCAGCTTTCTACACACAGGAACAAAACTTTTGAAATGATTTCTAAGTCAGTTTTTTTGTTTTGTTTTGTATTTTTAGCTATTTTGTAGTAGTTAACGTATAATGAAAAATGTGAATGAAACATTTGACGGTGCTGTGAGATACAGTGGGAATGAGCAGCCTGTGCTTGCAGCCTTGACATCGTCACCGCTTTTCCTTCTTTGGAACCATAGTTACTGAAATTTTCATAATGATTTGTGTTGTCCTTTTCTAACAATCTAATTTTTAGAAGTATATGTTGATATCTGAGGAATCTGTTTGGAGGATAAGTTATTTGAAAAATTCAGAAAAGCCTATTTTTTTTATTGGCTTAAAACTTTTTTCATATGGTATAGTTTTATCATATTCTTTCTCCCTCCTTAAGCACTCCCAGATCCTCCTACTCACCTCCCTACAACCATAGGTATGGCAAGACAGTGAGCTGAAAGTGTTTCTCTTAAATCACTTAAAAGTCCAAATGTTGCTGTAGAGAGATGGTTCAGTAGATAAAAGCACTCTGACTCCTCCAGAGAATCAAAACCCATATTAGGTGCCTCACGCTGCCTTAAAATCCAGCTTCAGGCTATTAGGCCTCCTTCTGGCCCCTGCAGGCACCTGTACTCATGTGCACACTCACAGAGAAGTACACACAATTAAAAAACAAAATAAACATTAATTTTATTTTTAACTAAATTTAATCATTAATATTTAATTTTATGAGGAGAAGAGGGAGGGATTTAACCAAATGAGTTAAAAAAAAAACAGTAAAAACATTTAAGGTTCTGAAAGTTTCATTTCTATTTTGATAATATTTCACATAATTTATCAAATGCCTTTACCAAAATAATACCGTGTTTCTCATTCTTTACATAAAAACTTAAATAATATTTCCATTCCAGTGATGGCCCAACTTTTAATATGTCTTATGATTTATACACTGCTGAATTTAATTTGATAATGTCTGTTAACTGAAGAGAGAGTGGGCACAAACTTTTAATCCCAGCACTCAGGAGGTAGAGGAAGGCGGATCTGTATGAGTTGAGTTCAAGGCACAGTTTATGCTAAGAAATAGCTATTTTTGTTTGCCTATTTCTATGCATAGTGGCTGATATAGTGCAATTGAGTAATCCTAGTTAGGGTTCATCATGTGCAGGAAAGTAGCAAATACTATAGCAAGCTACATAAAGCTAGTTATGCTTTCCTTGGGGAACAGGTACATGGTAGTTAGACTGTGGTTGCCTTGACTTATTTAGTTGCCTATATAAACAGTTACAGGAACTTACTAGTAGAAACAGATAAAGCTCTAAATGAGGACAGTGCACTAAGAAAGCATACGAGTTGGCTCCCAAAAATACACTTTAAGGATTTTCCCCTCTGTAATTATACTATCATAGTTTTGTATGTCAGGTTCCTTATCTATCTTGAATTGATTTTTCTGCTTGGTGAAGGAGATCTAGTCTCATTCTAAGTCAGCTTTGTTGCTTGATACCAGTTTATTATGCATGGGTTATATGTATTCAGAACTTTTTTTTCTGTGAAGTTTTGCAGTTTGTTTTTTGCGTATAGTAGTTCATAATAGTTCTAATGATCCACTGACATTTCTGTGGTATTGGTTATAATACTACCTTGTTCATCTTTTTATTTACTGAGATCTTCTATTTCTCTAGTACACATAAAGTTTATTTATTCATTTGTATTTTAAAGTATTTGTTTTGTGAATATTTATTTTTAAGTTTTTATTTAAGTCTCATCTTTATTATATCTTTCAACCTATTAAGTTTGAGCTCATTTGCTTTTTCTCGTTCATCAGTAAGTTCCTTATGTAAAATGTTATTTTACTTTTTCAGTATTGGTACTTAATACTACTTTTGCTCTATCACAGTAGTTTTGGTAGTATTGTATTTCCATTTATATTTCAAGAAATGCTTAAGTTTTTTTTATAAGTTCTTAAAAGTAGAAGATTTGGAGGACATGCTATTTAACTTTTATATATTCATATAATTTCTGCGGTTCTTCCTTTTAAAACATTATGTGGTCAGAGAAAACATGTAATTTTGTATTTCTCAACTTGTTGAGAAGTGTTTTGTGGTCATGTTATGGGCTATCCTGGTGAATGTTCTTTGTGCTGATGAGCACAATGTGTATTCTGCAGTAGAGTAAAACATTCTATAAATGTCTGTTAGGCGCATTTGGTCTACAGTATCCTTGAACTCGCATGTTTCTGTTCTCTCTCTGATAGTTCTGTACGTTGGTGATCATGGGATAGTGAAATTTGGTGTTCAATGCATGTGTATTGTACAGTTGTTGCATATTCTTGTTCTTATCTTTATATAAAGATTTTTTCTTTTGTAATTTTTAAATTTAAATTGATATAAATACAGCCATGCATTCCTGGCCTCCAATTTCATGGAGTATCAGCTCTCACCCCCAACACTTTCATTTTTAAAAAATGCTGTTTATTCTTTGACAGTTTTATACGTGTATACAATTGATTATATTTGCCCCCTGCTCCCCTCTCCTTTCTCTGGACACCACCCCGACATGTTCCCATCCTACATTCATGTCCTGTCCCTTTCTTTTGGGAGAGGGATCCACTGAGTCCGATTGATGGCCTCTTGTTGGAATGCTGACTGATGTTGGCTTGATTGTGTGTAAGTCTCATGTAGATAACCGTAGTCACATTAGGTTCATGATGCGATAACCAGCGTTCATGCTCATATTTATTTATTTATTTATTTTTTTTGTCTTTTTGAGACAGGGTTTCTCTGTGTAACCTTGGCTGTCCTGGACTCGTTTTGTAGACCAGGCTGGCCTCGAACTCACAGCGATCCGCCTGCCTCTGCCTCCCGAGTGCTGGGACTAAAGGCGTGTGCCACCACGCCCGGCTCTCATGCTCATATTTAGATGACAGCTTTCCACAGCACTAATTCTTGTCTTCCAGCTGTTGCGTTCTTTCTGCCCCTAGTTCTGTATTTTTGAGCCTTGGTGGTCAGAGGGTTGATGTAGATGCCCCATTTAAGGTTGAGATCTCAGCAAGCACTTATTCTCAGCCCTTTGAGCAGTTATGAGTCTCTGTATAAGAAACTTGCCCACTACATAAAGAACATTTCTGTCAAGGCTGCGAGCAACACTAATATATAGATATAAACAAAAATTTTAGAAGGCAGTTTGACAAAATGTCTGACTGACAAAGCATGAATTTCCTCCTGTAGAGGAGACTTCAGATCCAATCAAAAAGCAGTTGGCTCCCTCCATAATCTTCATGTTTCTATAACACCAGTGGGCACATCTTTCCTGGCAAGTACGTATTGTAGCACTCTGGGTACTCTGTTGAGTAATACCACTAACAGCTTCTCCATTGGCCTGACTAGCATCTTTCAGTAGCCTGAACATCATCCATCAGGGAGAATGTTTTCAGGCTGGTTCCACCTTGATTTCTCTGAGTTCTGCAATCAAAATTGTCTATGTGTTGAGCAGTACGTTCTTACCATCTAGTTATGTTTGGCAGCCAAGAGCAATAGCAGTAGACTGTGTGGTTTTGGGGCCTCTGGGCACTCTGACCAGTAATTTGTAGGGAGTTACACCATGCCTGCTACTGATATTTTATTTTAATAGTCCGTGTCTTCTGGGGGAAGCATTGTCCACCCAAACAGGGTACCTGTGTTCAAACATTTTCTTTTGACTTGAATCTTGGGTTTCTGTAAGGGCTTTCCATCCATCTTCAGTTTTGCTTACCCTACCCCTCAGCACTCCTTCCTTGTCCCCCTTCCCCCATCCTCACTTAAACCCTATCATATGCATTCTATCCCTTCACCCCTTCCTGACCACTACAGACACCCCACTTTAGATATGCAGTTCTAAAAGTACACATCTAAGATCCATGTCTGAGAAGTAACGTGATCTTTTCTTGCTAGGCCTGCGTTATCTCACTTGCTTGTATTCCAGTTCCATCCACTTCCCTGCGAATTCTATAATCTCCTTGTTGTTGTTGTTTTGTTTACAGCTGAATAAAATCCCATTGTGTATGTGTCCCACGTTTCATTATTTATTCATTAGTTGATGGGTATTTATTAACTAGCTGTTGTTAATAGGGCAATGTATATGGATGTGGATGTATTTCTGTAGGAATATATGGAGTGCTTTGGGTATAATATGTCCATGAGTGGTGTATCTTGGCCATATTTAAATCTCTTTTTCAGCTTTTGAGAAACCACTTCACTGATTTCCATAGTGGCTAAACTAGTTAACAGTCCCAGCACCACCAAGAGTTTATCCCCACACTCTTGCCAGCGTTTGTTGCTATTTGTTTTATTAATCATAGCCATTCTGGCTGCGGTGAAATGGAATCTCAAAGTAGTTTTAATTTACATTTTCCTGCTGTCTGGTGGTGGTCAGCACTTTAAAAAATGTTTATTAGCCATTTGTATTTTTCCCTTTAAGAACTCTGTTTAGTTCCATGGTCTATTTTTAAAATTGGTTTGTTTTTTAATGTTTGCTACTTGAGTTCTTTGTATATTCTAGATGCTAAGTCTGTGATGGATATATAGCTGGCAAAGATTTTCTCATTCTGTGGCTCTTCACTTGATTGACAGTTTCATTTGCTGTACACAAATGCTTTTTATATTTATGAGCTCCGGTTTGTTGATTATTCCAGAGCAATTGGAGTCCTATTCAGAAAGTTCTTACTGATACCTACCTGTATCTTGACATGTACTCCCTACTTTTTTTTCTAGCAGTTTCAGAGACCATTAATAATGAGAGTTAATCTTAAGGTATGTATTGATTCTTGCTACTTTGTTGATTTTGTAGTGTTTGGTTCCCCCCCTTCCTTTTTTGCTTACTTATTATTCTAGCATTATTATGTCCTGTGGCCTTGTGGATAAATTTGTTTTTCTCTTCAGTCCCAAGGATTCCTCTGTTTTCTGTAGAGCTGGCTTAGTAGTGTACATTCTTTCAGCTTATTATCCTCCTCCTCATCACTATGTAAGGTTTTACTTTTCCTTCAGTGATGAAAGATAGATAGTCCTGTTAGTATACCTATACTAATCTGGGTTGGCAATTATCTTTCAGAACTTGAAATACATCTAGCCAGGCTGCCTGGCTTTTAAATTTTCAGTTGAATAGTCTGCTTTTTTCAAACTTCACTTTGTGTGTTTAGTCTTTTAGTTATCACACAATCAAGGGAGGTTCCTTTCTTCCTTTCTTTTTTCTTTTCTGTTTGGTATCTTAAATGCTTCCTGTGTTTGAATTAGCACCTTGTTTTCTAATTCTGGGAAATTTTCCATCATGATTTGTTTAATAATGTTTTCTGTGTCTCCTTTTTCTATGTTCATTATTCATAGATTTGATCTTTTCAGAGTGTTGCATATGCCTTGGAATTCCCATTGATACAGTCATTGTCTTTGTTTAGGTATTCCATTTCCTCAACCTTTCTTCAAGTTCTCTTTTCCTATATCTGGAGAATTTCCTGTTATGATTATTTTAAAATGTTTCTATGCTTTTCGAACGAACTGGGTTCTTTGTTTCTTCTGTGTCTCCCATGACGCCAGAATGCCGTGTATGTCTTATTTCCACAGTAGCTCTCTTGCTGTTAGAGCGTTGTCCCTGTCGGATTGTTCTAGTTCTTCTACTTTTCTTCATGCCCAGATATTTTGTCTCCTTGATGTGCTTGATCTAAGCAGAGACCTTTGAGAGTTTTTTATTTGACTTAGTATGTTTTTTAATATCCAGGATTTTAGGTTTTTTTCTTCTAGGTTTTTCTTCTTCTTTTTAAATCTGTGTTGAATTCTTGTGTATCTGGCTTTGCCTGGCTTATTTCATTCAGCTGTTTGTGTCCCCAGTCAGTAGCTTAGTTCTTACTTGATCTTTTTGAGCACACTTACAACAGTCCTTAGTTCTGTGTCTGGGATTTCATCTCACTTATTATCACTAGATGCCATTACTGTAGGATCAGTGATTTTGAGATTTTTTTCTTTTTTAATTTATGCACCTGGTGTTACTTTGCTTTGTTTTACTTACTTATTATCGGTATTCATTCTTTCAGTTGAAGTATTTGCAGTATTCATGTGGGGCATGGATGTGTATGTAGTGAAAACCTCCGCTCCTCAGTCTAGGAGCTCAGGGTACCTGGTGTAAACTCTGTATTCTTGCCTGGATAGGGTATTAGCTGCTAGAGCAACCACAGCTTCTTGATATTACAGGTGCTATCTGAGTCAGTTAATAGCAATAGTCCCATCTGACTTTAGTAACTGTGGGCGGATAAACAACCAAGGATGGTATAGAGAATTCTCATATTCTAGATAATAAAATAAGGAGTTGGAGCAAAGTAGGCTGGGTAAGGATAAGAATTAATATTAGTCTTGAAAAAGAAAACAACAGCAAAAAGAATGGCTTATAGTAAACTGGGTAGAGAAACAAAAAAGCCCCAATGCCTAACTGAGCAACCACAGGCAAACCCATCATGAGTCATAAATGCAAGAGTGAAGATTAAATAATAGAAAGTAAGAAATAAAAATAATGATTATGGAGTAAGTTGCTGGCTCGGTTGTGGTGAGTTGAGAGGTAAAGTTCTCAAATGGCTCTGGATCTAGCAGTCTTTGTATGGTGCTGTGAGCAGGAGTAGAGAGGGGAAGCCCACTTGTAATGTATGTATGGTAGGATGAGTTTCCATTCGGCAGTTCAGCTAGTAAGCTAACTGAGGATGGGTCCATGATACCTTACTTTTCCTGGTTCTTTTGAAAATTCTCTCAGTATTGAATTTCTCAGTTTTGCTAGTATTTATTTAGTTGTATACCTCCTGCATTTTGCGTTACTTAGACTTTGGTAAGCTTGATGGATATATGTTCACTGATGGTTTTTATCAGCTTGAGATGGTTTGGCCACTGGCCCTTGAACTTTTTCCTTCTGCTCTTCTGTGACTCCTGTCGTGTTGGGCTCCTTCATGGTATCTCTGTGGGATGTCTGTCAGCATTACTTTTCTTTCTGTTTTTGGACTGTGTGGTCTCATGTCTTTACTTTTGGTTCTTTGTTCCTCACTGTTGTTGAGCCAGTTTAGGGAGTTTCACTATTGTTCATTGTTTTTGTTTTTTATCTCTCTCTTTATTTTTCTTTGGCTTCTTTCTATAGTTTTTTTTAACATATATTTTTTCATTTAGTAAAAAATTAATTTCGAACTATGCTTTGATCTTTGTTTTTTAAACAGTTTCTCATTGTTTGACTTATGATGGCCTAAGCTTGAGATCGTCCTGTCTTAGCCTCCTGAATCTAGGGATTATACACCTGGCATTATAAATTGTTTAGACAATTTTAGAAGCTCATTACACTTGCAGCTGGTTCTCTGTTATGATGGAATTACACCTTAATAAATCCATTGTAACTGGAAAGTATATTTACCACACCAAATTCAGCCACAGTACACTGAAGATCCTTGTGATCTTGTGCCTACCTGGAACCTGCAGCTTGTTACAGCTGCCTGTCATCACAAGAGAGTTTATTACATTTTGTTAGCCTGATAAAGTATTAGAATTGAAGTATGGTTTCTTCTAACTGCATACTGCTTTTGAACTGTTCTAAAACTCAACAGCTGTTAAATTGAACCACCCAAGGTCCATTGGTATTTAAGTAACCAATGGACAGTTTCCTTTTTCCTTTGTAAATTCATTATCTGTTGCTTTTCCCTCCCTTAATTTTGCTCATTCTGTATTGTTTGTGTGTGTGTTGGGGGGGGGTCTATAGGTTTTTATTTGGGGTTTTATTAGAACTGGACTTTTAAGTCCAGTGACAATTCAGAAATCAAATTTTTATCTTGTCCTCCAGTTATATATTAGTGTTATTTGCAGCTTTTCTTGCTTTAATGAATTTTCAGAAGTAACATTGTATTGTTACCGCTGAAATTTTCTTTACTCAGGGTAGTAGTCAGATAGTGATTTGCCTGAAGTTTTCTTTAAATGCTTGGAATGATAAATATTCCCTCTTTGCTTTGTGGTCCTGTTTGCAACATACTTTCATTACTGAGCAGGAACTGGACAACTTCTTTTAGCTGTCTTTCCTGCCTGCACATAGTGTCAAGGTCAGAGGTGAAACTTGAGCTGTTTTTAGTCTTTCCTGTATATAGCCCTTTGCATGATGGTCTTTTAAACTGCCAGGAACACGAAATGAGCTGGTCAAGCCCCCATGGATATCAAATTCTCAAGATTTTCATTTGTTCACCTTATTGTTTGTTCCACCTCTTACCATCGTCCCGACTCCCACACAAAGTTAAAATTTGCCAGTAGTACTTTCCTGCATTCTATTCACCTTACTCAAGCACATGCAGAGTGAGGAGGAGATCCTTCAGCTATCAGCAGTCAGAAAAACACCCTGCAGACCAGGGTGTTTATGAGAGGAAGCAACAGAGCTCCAGCTGGCTGCTCTGACAGTGTGGATCAGAAGCCAGAATTTCAAAACTCTTTTTTCTTAATCAGATTCTTTTTCTTTCTCTTTCTCTTTCTCTTTCTCTTTCTCTTTTTCTTTCTCTTTTTCTTTTCCTTAAATGAATCCTGTCTGGGTGCTGGAGTCATTTGGTACATTTTTCAAGATATCAAATACAGTAATATATTGCTTAAAGACAGGAATATATTCTTAGAAATATGTTTTTAGATAGCTTCATCTTTGTGTGAATATCAAAGAATGTATTTACATAAGCCTAGATGGTAAAGCTAGGAACCCTGTCTCATCTCTTTGTTCAGTCCAAGAATATGATAAATATGAGATGGCAGAGTTGCTATGATATGACAAGACATGTGATTTAGAATAAACGTTTTAAAAATGTGTGGGAGTAATATGTTGTAATATAATGTAATTCATGAACTGCTAGCAGTTTTATTGTCATAAAATATTATGTACTCTACATAACTGTATATCCTATAATCTTATGCAACTGGCTGTTTAACACCACATTACTACAAATACATGAGTACATCATACTTTGGTGTTAGCAAAACTGTAATGTTGCATGATAATAAAATGTTTTTGGCTTCATTGTATTCTTAGGGTACCACCATTACATATCATCTCTTATTGACATCATCATCATCATAATATAACTAGTTTGTTGCTCTTGCATCCAGACAGAATAAGATAGTAGACTCTGGGCCAGACATGACTGTTCAAGTTGCCATGAGCATGTTCCATGGAACAAGAGATCAAATAAACTTCTATAGCTATAGAGCATAAGGAAACCGTAAATCAATGCATTTACTGAATACATTGATAGAGGAGTATCAGCTAAGTGGGAATTCTCTTCATAGATTTCAGATACCTTATTCTTAGCTTTAGGGCTAGTGGAAGCTGATCATTTACTTAAGATTAAGATAGTATCTGGGCCCAGGGGGTCTGCTCAAACTATTGCACTAACCAAGGACAATAGAAGTAGTAAACATCGAACTCCTACTCTGATCTAGCCAATGGACAGCACATTCTCCACAGTTATGTGGAGAGCGGGGACTGACTCTGACATGAACTCTGGTGCCCCATATTTGACCACCTCCCTTGGTGGGGAGGCCTAGTGGCACTCAGAGAAAGGATAAGCAGGCTACCAAGATGAGACTTGATAGTCTATGACCATCTAGTGGGGGAGGAGGTCCCCCTCGGTCATAGACCTAGGGGAGGGGAATAGGGTGAAAGTGGGAGGGAGAGAGGAATGGGAGGATACAAGTGATGGATAACAATTGAGATGTAATATGAATAAATCAATAAAGTAAAATTTTTAAAAAGATAGTATATCCCAAAACTTTCCCTTAATAGTCACAAACATGTTAGACCTAATCCAGGGGTTGGTAATAAATAACTATGAAAGGGGATTAAAGATAGGCTAGGATAATTCTGCTGTCAGTTTGTAATATTCTGTCCCCACAATTATGTTTTAGTCAGTCATTCTCTCGACCCTGCGACACAGAAGTGGCTATGTTACTGATCTAAGCTGATAGTAAACCTACTTTATTTTTATCAGTTTTGCTTTTAGGGTGTGGAGGTTTATTTGAAGGTCCATATTCTGCCACTTTTGATTACTTTTTTTAATCCTTGAATGAATGCTTGTTATTTCTGACTTTTAAGAAATTTATACATTTCTCAAAAGCAGTTTTCCACTGAGTTCTACTTCTAGCCAGGTTTCGTTCTGTTTTGTTTGTTTGTTTTTCTGGTTTTTAACTGGTGCTATATAAGTAATTAGGTAAAGTTGTAAAGCTCTTTTACATATTGGGGGAGGATTGGGTCTACTTTTTTCCTGTTGATAATTGAGAATAAGGTTTGAAATTACTAATATAATTTGTATGGCCTTTTGGGAATATATTGTCTTGGGTGTTTTAGCTTTTGAAAGATGTCACCATTCTCATCTTTTGATGTGTTTGATCCTTTTATCTAGTTTATTTTTAAGGTCTTCTGTCTGTCATTATCATGGTCTAGTTTGTACAACAACCCTTTATTAAACCCATTTGTATATGTTGTACATCCTGCATCAGCTTACTCATTAATTTTTTTCCTAAGTTAGTATTCAAAATTAAGGGTTTGATTACAGCCTTTTCATATATATATATAATTTTTACCTTTTTTCTTATTTAATCTTCCTTTTCCATAATCCCTCCCCCATACAAGCGGCTCATCCACACCCCTGTCACCAGGGTCAGCTCCGTTGTGCTACCTAGTCAAGGTGGAGGTTCTGCTCTCCCAAGTGGTGCCTCTGGTGAGAGATGGGCCCGGCTCTCCAGAGTGCTGCGTCCAGTGAGGGTGTAGGCCAGTTATGTGCGTCCCCTGGACATCCACATGGTCTCTAGCAACTAATACTCAAGATATTTTTTATCACTGTCATAACAAAATTGTCCCTCCACATTTTGCTGTTATTTTGGCAACAGATTCTCTTTATTTTCCTCATGTAATATGTTAATACAGATGTTCTAAGGAGACTTATTTATTTAAAACAATTTGTTTTTATTTTACTCTTATCTATTTGTGTGGGAGGGAGGCACATGTTTTAGTCACAGGGCAATGCTATAGTAGTTGAGTTTTCTTTTACCATGTAGTTCCTGGGGATAACACTTAGGTCATGAAGTTCGGCAGCAAGCAACTTTTTCTGAGTCATCTTGCTGGCCTGGGACCGCTTTTTCATATGAAACCACTCATTCTTTCCTAAATAGAGTTGTTATGTGTTGGATAGCACTCTATCCTTAAAGGTGATGTAGACTTTACAAGGTTATTTTAAAACAAATAATGAATAATATGTGTGTTTATGTATATGCATGTGTGTATTTCTTTTGTCAAGCTCAGATTTCAAGCTCATACACTGAAATCTGCAAATAACTCTTGAAGTTACTACTTATGGATATATTAAAGTGTTTTCTTTAGATGTGTATACTAGATAAAACAGCAAAATTCAGTTTATGATATTAGTATGTTGTTTCATAATGTATGCCCTGAAATTGTAACTGTCTTGTTTTTTGTTTTCTGTTTAAGGCAATCCTTTATCACAGGATATTATGAGCTTATACCAGGACCCAGATGGAACTCGAAAGCTACTGAACTTCATGCTTGACAATCTTGCAGGTAACTCTTAGTGATAAAGCATTGAACTCTGTTGATGTTACCAGTAGCTGGTAGATCACAAATTGCATTTATAGCTACTTACAGGTTTGGAGTTTCTACCTTATGCAGGTAGGACATTCCTTTTTTTCATGTATGGGTACTTTCTGTTTACAAAGTGATAAGCTGAGAGTTTTAGTTACACTGTCTTGTGGAATGTTTACATTTTAAAATGATTTGCTGTTGCTACTACTACAGCTACTACCACTACTACTGAGACGGGGTCTTACTGTGTAACCCTGGCTCATCTGGATATTATAATCTAGACCAGGCAACCTCTGCCTCCTGAGTGTTGGAATTAGAAGCACAAGATCATTTGTAAATGCCACGTATGTAGAGGTGTTAGAGAAGGCCAGAAGAGAGTGTCAGGTTCCCCGGAACTGGAGTTCTATATACGTGGCTGTAGGCTGATGTTAGTGGCTGTGGGCTGGTGTTAGTGGCTGTGGGCTGGTGTTAGTGGCTGTGGGCTGGTGTTAGTGGCTGTGGGCTGGTGTTAGTGGCTGTGGGCTGGTGTTAGTGGCTGTGGGCTGGTGTTAGTGGCTGTGGGCTGGTGTTAGTGGCTGTGGGCTGGTGTTAGTGGCTGTGGGCTGATGTTAGTGGCTGTGGGCTGGTGTTAGTGGCTGTGGGCTGGTGTTAGTGGCTGTAGGCTGGTGTTAAGTGCTAAGAATCAAGCTTGGGTCCCTTTGAAACAGCATCAAGTTCTCTTAGCTGCACAATCACCTCTCCATCCCCAGAATCTGTACATTTTATTGGTACAAATTTTGACATAAAAGTGGTTAGTAATTCCAAGGCTATGAACTCAAGATGGTCTTACTCTTAATCACTAATGGTTACTAGTGGCCTAAATTTCATACAGATGACCTGCAACCTGATCTGTGCACATATTTTTAATTGAAAAGATTACTATCAGTAATGCTTAGACAAGGTGTCTTAACTTAAGGTGTTTTTAGCATTATGTAAAAGTTTGCCCATACAACAATTCTGTTCTTCACTTTTAGTATAGTGTTCAGTAAATTAAATAAGATAATAAGCATTTTATTATACATTTGGCTTTCTGTTACATAGTTTTCCTAACTATAAGTTACCTAAAGTATTCTGTCCATGTTTAGCCTACTAAGCTAAGCTATGATGCAGGTTAAGTGTTTTAAATACTCTTTTGATTTAGTCTATGGGTTTAATTGGAACACAATTACATTATACCTCAAGGTGTTCATAGTTCCCCTCATTGTACATTTGTGGAAAGTGTACAAGCAGTCTTTAAGAATACCAGAGTTACAGAGCAATAAAATGACTGGAGTACATATGTATAATTGTCTTACATAAGAAGGCAATTCTTTATGTTACAACTTTTTATTAGCTTACTTAAGCATTCAAATTTTGGGTATAAGTGTGTAGATTAATTCGGATTTATATATCTTAATTCGGATTTACATATTTTGGAGTAACATTTCTAAAAATACACATTTTTTGGTTATATATGTGTGTTGTTTAATGTGTATTTGTGGTCTGTGAACATGACTGTACGGATATGAATATCTACGTATGGGCACATATAGTGAGGGTCTTTATTTCTTTCCTCCTTATTTATTCCTGGAGACAGGGTCAATCGTTCGGCCAGAATTGGCTTTTTCAGCTAGACAGTCTGGCCTGCAGTCTCTTGGGATATGCCTGTTTTTGCCCTCTCACACAAATGTGTGCAGATATGTTCTATTTTTAGTGTAGTGCTGAGGATTTGATTTTAGGCCCTCATATTTGTAGAATATGCACTCTTACCCACTGAGCCATCTTCATGTCCCTCCTACCCCCCCCCCAAATGTTTGTTTATCAGAGTCTCACTGAGATGTCTTCCTGGCCTCTTTTAAGAAAAAAAAAAATCTACCTACCTATCTATTTGGCAGGGTTTCACTATAGCCTTGGCTGGCCAAGAGCATATACTGTGTAGACCAGGCTGGCTATGAACTCACAGAGACTTGTTTCTGTCTCCCAGGTGCTCAAGGTCTGATCTTCCACACCCTACAAAATTTTAATTTGTTATTTGTGTAGTCATCTGTGCCGTGGCACACGTGTGAAGGTGAGAGGTCAAAGGGTACCTGTAGTCAGCGTTCTCCCACTTTTAAATAGGTTTCAGGATTCAACGTCAGGAAGCCAGGCTTGCACCACAAACATCTTTAACCTTTGAGCCATTTCTTCTACCCCTATATAGTTTGTAAACAGAGCTAAAGAAATTGTAAGTTTCTTCATAGAGATCATTGTTAATATTTTCAGCTGTACTCTTAAAATGAGCTTTATCATAAAAGACCTTCTACTTCTTTCCACCTTACAAAATCTAATGTTTATAATAAAAGGAAAAGCACTTAATCTTACTTAAAATGCTTTTGGCTCAAAGTGACTTGAATTTGAATAATGGAAGACAAACAAATTAGTAAACTTATCTCCAGAATTTTTTTAGTACGCAATCAAGAATTGGTCTAGCGATGTGATTCTGATGGTAGACTGCATGCCTAGTATGCACAGAGCATTTGGTTTTGTCTTCAACACTAAATAAACTAGGTATGTATTATACATATATAATCCTAGCTCTTGTGAGATAGAGAAACAAAGATCAGACGTTCAGAATCATCTTTAGACCACGGGAAGTTCCAAGTCAGTCTGAGATTCTTGAAATTCTGTTTAAAGAATAAAAACACTAGTAATATGTGAACTTTTAATTAAGCTCTGTATATAATACATGCATGCTATTCCCAACTTACAGTCAATATTTTTGTTATCTCTATCAGTGTGGCCAGTTGACCATCTACATATTTTCAGGAGTTCTTTATGTGAGTTATTTGGTATCTATGTTGCCAGTACCCTTTTCTGTGTTTGGCTTATCTTTTGATGAAGAGCATACTTTTAGCATACTAAATGTACTGGGTGTGGGGGTGGGTGGGTAGTAGCAGGCCTGGTATGGTTACAACTTCTGAGTCCTCTCTAAGAACGTCTCCGTACCATAAGATCATGAATGCATCCTCTAGAAACTCCTTTGTCTTTCTTGTAATACTTAGACCTATAACCTTGGAATTGATGTTTGTATAAGGTAGGTATAGTAGGGTGCATGTTTTTCCTCCCAGTCCCAAGCTTCTGGAATAAATGATTCATGAGACTCAATTATTATTTTATAAATACCTAGGCCATATAGCTAGGTTCTTCTGTGACTAGCTCATAACCTAAAATAACCCATTTATACTAATCTACATTCTGCCATGTGGCTGGTTACCTCTGCTTAGGTACCATGCATCTGTCCTCTTCACATCTTCCTCAGTCTGCCAGATGTCCCACGTCTTATTCTATCATTTCTTATATATGCCATAGGTTTTTTAAATTGATAGCGTATGTATCAATACAGTACACAAGATAATCTTTCTACAGTAGGAGTAAAGTTCCATGATACCCCCATAGGTGTATTTTTTTTAAACTCTGAACCACTTATTGATAATCTAATCTAGTCTTTCCTTGCTGATGTTTAATGCCATATCAGAAATAAGTGTGATGCAGCTGATGTTACTCAGTAAAGAGCTTGCCTAGCATTCAAAGAGCCCTGTGCCATATAACCTGGCTATGGTGGTGGCATATGCTTGTAATCTCAGCACTTGGAAGGTGGACAAAGGAGAATCAGAAGTTAAAGGTCATCTTCAATTACATTTGACATTCAATTAAATTAGCCTGAAATACATTAAAACAAATTTTCCTATCTAAAAGATTTTAAATACAATGTATTTTGGTTATATTCTTTCTTCTTACCCAGCTCCTCCCAAATCCTATCCACCCAACTACATGTTTTTTTTCTATCCTTCAAAAAACAGAAACTGAACAAAAAGCAAAAACCAATTTAAAAAAATCAAAATAAAAAGCCATCCCACCCCCAAATGGTGTCCATTTTGTGTTGGCCAGAAGCTACTCCTGGGCATGGATGGGGCTTGCCCAGGACTGTGGTTGATACACTCAGTGACACTCCATTGGGAGAAAAATAGATGTTCCCTTTTCTAGAAGGCATCAATTGGAAATAGCCTTAGTAAGACTTTGTGTACCTCACTTTTCAATGCTCAGACTTCTGGTTTGAACCATGCAGGTCCTGTGCATGTTGTCACAGTCTCTGAGTTCATGTGTGTATCAGTCCTATTGTGTCTGGAGACCCACAGATAGATCATGTGCAGAGACTGAGAGACTTTGGAGCCCTCCTCAACCCCCCCCCCCCCGAAGCTTTCAGGTCTATGCAGAAGAGGAGGTATTAAGGTTTTAAGAACCAGAGGTAGTGGATGATTCAAAAAAACTTTTTAAAAAATTCCATTATATAGAATGGTTTTCAGCTTTTTGGTTTTCATAGTCTTTAGGTAATCTAACAGTATGATCATAGTAGTATAAAAAGTCTTGAGAGTAAAATTTTCTCCTTAGTAGGATTACATTTGACTGCGTGTGGGTTTGTGTTTAAGCCACTGTTCAAATCACTTTTTTCATAATGCCATTGAAAGGTGCAGGAGAAGTGACTTAGCCTTTAAAAGCACTGGTTGGTTGATCTAGAGAACCCAGGTTTAATTTCCACACCCATATGGAAGCCCACAACCTTCCTCATCTTCAGTTCTAGGAGATCCAACACCCTCTGGCTTCCATGGCACCAGGCACACATGTGGTGCAACACTCATATACATACAGTAATAAGATCCTATTTTTCAGCATAGTAATGTTATTTTGTATTATATTAAATCCATCCATGCAGTACTTTAGAAGAATTGACATGTCAACAACGTTGTATTTTATTGCTTTATTAATTGGGACCTTCTGGAATTTCAGTTTTGAATTTTAGGCTTTTTAATCAGTCTTCCATGTTTTATTTTTTAATTTTGACTTTGTGACATTTTTATAGTCATAAGAATAAAGCTTTGGTACCTTAATGATTACTGCTGATTTGTGGAATTGCTATTTTAATACACTTTTTCGATATTCAGTCATATTTCTTAACAGTCATATTTCTTAACACTTGGTATATGTGCCCTGAAATACTATACCACACAGTTTGATAAGCTTTTTTTTTTTAAATTCCTATAATACATTTTTATTTCACTTTGTACAATGTTTGTCTGCCAACAAGTACAATTTGATTTTTTCCCAATGCTTACACGTTTTATTTTTTTCTTTATAGCGCTTGCAAAGAATACGCAGTAAAAAGCTAATTGAAAGTGGTGATACAGCTTATCCTTGTCAAATATAATTTACTTTGAATAATTTAGAATCAAATATATTCACTGTATCTTTTATATAGATAAGTTTTATTGAGGATATTTTCTAGTTTGTTTTTCCTTGAGTAGATATTAAGTTTTGTTAAATGCTGATAATTGAGATAGATATTGTTAGTCATTTTTCTCTTAATTTTCTATTTTACTTTAATTGTTTTTTGTATGTTATGCCATTTTTGTATCCTCTAAATAAACTCAAGTAGATTGCAATATATTGTACTTCTTTTTCTGTATCACTAGTTTTAATTTACTAATACTTTTAGAATTGTTTTTATCTGTGTTTGAGTCAGAGTTGCAAGCAACTTTTTTCTTCATTGTCATTGTCAATTTTTATTTCTGAGGTGGTGATTTCATGAAATCTGTTGAGAATTGTATTATTTGGGAGAGTTTATTTATTTTTGCTGCTGCTGCTACTGCAGAATATATCTGGGCCTGAAGTTTACTTTCAAGAAGTTTCTTTTTTTTCTTTTTTTTTTTTTTTTTGGTTTTTCGAGACAGGGTCTCTCTGTGTAGCCTTGGCTGTCCTGGACTCACTTTGTAGACCAGGCTGGCCTCGAACTCACAGTGATCCGCCTGCCTCTGCCTCCTGAGTGCTGGGATTAAAGGCGTGCACCACCACGCCCGGCGAAGTTTCATTTTTTAAAGCTTTATTTTACATGTTTATTTTATATGATTATTTGTATGTATATAAGAGTTTGCCTGCATGTATACATGTTATCATGAGAATGTCTGATACTTGAGGAGGTCAGAAAAGGGTGTCTGAAACCAGTTACCGAAGGCTGCAAGCCACCATTTGGGGTTTAGTGCCCTAAATGATTTTAACTACTGAGCTGTCTCTGCAGCCCCTGCTTCTGATATTTTAAGCTGTTGTTAAGTATTCTTATGGTTTAGTGGATTAATTATTTCATTATGTAATTGCCCTTTGTGTTCTTCCTATTTTTTTATTGTGAAACTGTTTTATTAAATATTACATAGCCATTCTTGCTTTTTTAAAAGTTATTTTCTAATTTTTAATATTATATTTGAAGATACGGAGAATAGTTGAGCCATACCTTTTATTCAACCCACCAAGATATTTTTCCTTTTAGTTTATTTTAACTAAAGTCTAGGTAGTCATACTTGGTAACATAACAGTTTTTAATAATCTTTTCTTTGGCCATCAAATGCAGTTTAAGAGCAGGTAGTGAAGTAGGTAATGTTCATGCTCCTAGCTTTGCCCATTCCTTGTCTCTTTTTCATATTTTACTGTATTTCTCTTTGGAGTGCTTCCTGTAGCACTAGCCATCCTTAAAGGCAGTTCTGTTAGTGATCAGTCTTGTGGTTTTCCATTGCATACTGACTGACCTTATTTCATATTCATCTCAGCCTCACAAGAGTTTGGAGTATCTAGGACTACATGCATGCACCCATGACCAGCTCCTGATTTCCAAAGGATAATTCTGCTGGATACCTAACTTTTAGCTGACAATTCTTTTCATGTAGCCATTTTAAAATGTAGTGTTTCCTTGGGCTTTCAATGTAATTTAAGCTGGTGTTTTCCTATAGGTAATCTGTTAGGTCTTTGGTATTTCTGATTTTTTTTCTTTAGTTTTAAAGTTTAGTTAGAATCTGTCTTGGAATAGATTTCATTAAAATTATTGGACTTTAGTTTACTTCTTTGATTCCTAGTTGAATAGAAATTTTTATCCATTATCTTTTAGAAAACTTTTTCAGCCTTCTATTCTTTCTTCTAGACTTCTAAAGATAGGAATTAAATTTTTTTTATAGTTCCATAAGTATTTTCACATTTTATTTTACTTTTTATTTTTTCAAGATAGGGTTTGTCTGGATAGCCTGCAACTTGCTCTGTAGACCAGGCTGGCCTCAAACTCACAGAGATATGCCTGCCTCAGCCTCCCGAGTGCTAGGATCAAAGGCGTGCCCCAACACCACCAGGTGTGTTTTCACATTTTCAAAGTCTTTTTTCCTGAGGGTTTGTTTTTGTTTGTTTGTTGTTGTTTTTTCCTTTTTAAACTTGTATTCATTCATTTGTTCTAAAAGTAAATGGTTTTTTCTTTTGTAATTTTTGTACATTTGTGTCTTTTCAGTGGTCTCAGTTCTTGTTCAACAAGATGGGTTTGAAAAAGTCCAGTAGCTTGAGAGCACACGATGTTTCTCAAGGAATGATTGAAGTACAAATGTAGCACAGCATCATAGATAATTGCTTCATCTTGGGCAGGACTATTCTAAGACTGTAATTTTCCTGGAATCCAAGGTGATTGCAGCTTTGAGATAAATGTCTGCAGACCTTTTGGGAACTCTGGGATAGGACATTCAGAAAATTCACAGCAACATACTCCAACTACTATCTTTGTGTCCTCAGCTTTGAAGAGAATGAGCAGACAGTGAAAGCTTCATTAGAAAAGTCTGGGTTATTTTTTGTTTTGTTTTACATTCATTTTCTTTTTCTCTTTTAAGATACTTGATTTACCAGGTTGTTAAAATTTCACATAGCTTTGATTTTGCAGAAGGGAACAAAGCTAAGTCACTATAACCTATCTATGTAATTAAAAAGATTTTGCTTATGGTTTTAAATTTAAAGCACTTTTCATAAAATCACACATGTGGAAATACCATTAATGAGTTTCTTAATGTTCCTTTCTAATACTAGTTTTATGTCCTTTGCATCATTCTTTTTAGAAATGTAAATGAATTTCATTATTGTATTTGTATGCACTGTGTGTGGGCACTGTGTGTACTTGGAGAGGTCAGAGGACAACTTTGTCAAGATTCCTTTCACCTTGTCTTGTGTTGCTGTCACTGTACTGCATACTCGGTGTTACCGGGCTTTGAGCTTCTAGCCAATTCTCTGGCCTCCTTTCATCCTAGAGGAGTTCAGGGATTACATGTACAAAAGGATGAGGCTTCCACATAGGCTCCGAGGATGGAGGTGGAGTTCATTCAGGCTGGTACAACAGGAGTTTTTACCTCTGATTCCTACTTATTTTTTTCTTAAACATCTTTTAGATTTGAAGTCTTAATTAAATTCTAGGATTGGATTTTTAAGTCCATTTGTAGGCCCTTATAGCCAAATAATAAATAGGTTGATTTGGTATTAGAAACTAAATGATACTGATTTTACAAACATATAGGATTACTTTATGTTTTTAATTTTTTTTTCTTTCAGTTCATCCAGAGCAGCTTCCTCCGAGGCCATGGATTACATTAAAAGAACGAGACCAAATTCTGCCATCAGGTAGCTTTTCTCATCTTTGGCTTTTAAAATAAAATTTTTTTGAGCTTTGTGATTAATAGATTAACATTTTGTCCACCATCGGTATAGATGGGTTCAAAAGTATTGATAGCTTGATTAAACAGCATCAACATTAAGATAGACCTATTATACAAGTAAACATCTTATATTTTTCACACTGGCACACGGGACTAGAAAGTTACTCCTTGTGATGCAGCTCTTTAAGAAACCGTAGATGATTCTTAAATTATCTAATGAGCAATAACTTTTTTTCTGAAGAAAGTTGAATTTCTTAGATGCCTTATCTTTCTTGAGAAGACAACTGTGGTATTTAGTGTTTAAGGTAGAAGTGGAGGGAGCGATGTGGAAAGAGGAGGGGCTGCAGCAGGGAGTGGGAGCACTCAGGTGAGGAGGGGCTGCAGCAGGAAGTGGGAGCACTCAGGTGAGGAGGGGCTGCAGCAGGAAGTGGGAGCACTCAGGTGAGGAGGGGCTGCAGCAGGAAGTGGGAGCACTCAGGTGAGGAGGGGCTGCAGCAGGAAGTGGGAGCACTCAGGTGAGGAGGGGCTGCAGCAGGAAGTGGGAGCACTCAGGTGAGGAGGGGCTGCAGCAGGGAGTGGGAGCACTCAGGTGAGAGGGGCTACAGCAGGGAGTGGGAGCACTCAGGTGAGGAGGGGCTGCAGCAGGGAGTGGGAGCACTCAGGTGAGGAGGGGCTGCAGCAGGAAGTGGGAGCACTCAGGTGAGGAGGGGCTGCAGCAGGGAGTGGGAGCACTCAGGTGAGAGGGGCTGCAGCAGGGAGTGGGAGCACTCAGGTGAGAGGGGCTGCAGCAGGGAGTGGGAGCACTCAGGTGAGGAGGGGCTGCAGCAGGGAGTGGGAGCACTCAGGTGAGAGGGGCTGCAGCAGGGAGTGGGAGCACTCAGGTGAGAGGGGCTGCAGCAGGGAGTGGGAGCACTCAGGTGAGGAGGGGCTGCAGTAGGGAGTGGGAGCACTCAGGTGAGGGGTTGCAGCAGGAAGTGGGAGCACTCAGGTGAGGGGTTGCAGCAGGAAGTGGGAGCACTCAGGTGAGGGGCAATAGGAACAAAGTGTCTCGTGTCTGAAAGTGTCAGAATGAAACTCACTATTAATTAAAATTAAAAATAGTGTAAAATGAGTTTTATACATTAAATGAGTTTGGTAGAAATGTCAACAGGATTGACATTAACTACATGTGAAGACATTTTAGGTTTGGGAATTCTGCTTAAAATAAGTTGTGAAAAAAATAAGTTGTGAAGGGGCTAGAGAGATGGCTCAGTGGTTAAGAACACTTGCTGCTCTTAAAGAAGACCTGGGTTCAGTTCCCAGTGCCCACATGGCATCACAGCCACGCATAATTCCAGTTCCCGGGGATCTGGTTCTCTTCTGGCCTCCTCAGGAAGTAAGGCTGCTTGTGGTGTAATAGGTACAGGAACTCATGCATACACATAAAATAAAACCTTTATTAAAAATTGTGAATATTATTTAGGTGCCTTTTAAATTGTATCCATAAATATTTTTATGATACTTAATTTCAATTTAAAAATTAAATGAAAATTTTAACTTTGATGGGTTAGACCAGTCACCAAATGCTACTTCTTTAATGATTTTAAAAGGGTATACTGCAGTTAGGCGTTACTGTCTACATTTTGAGAAGTTTCTTCTTCTGTTTCTGAGGAGTTTTTTGTTGTTGTTGGTTTGCCTTTTGGGGGGTTTTTGTTTTCTGTTTTTGTTGTTGTTTTAATTTTAGGGTTTTTTTTTTAAAGTCAGGGTCTCTTTATTATTGTAGGTCTGGCTACCCTAGAACTTGCTGAGTGGATCAGGCTGGTCCCACTTGCTTTTGCCTCCCACATGCTGGTATTAACAGTGTGTACCTCCATGCCTGGCCTTTTGGCTTTTTTTTTATATAAGAGGATTCAAAACAAAAATATTTCAGTATTATGTGGAAGTATAACTTCTTCATGGTTCTCTTTGTATTTTAATGATGCTGAGAAATAATTTTGCACAAAACAGTTTTACATCTTACCTAGGCTTATTTTAAAGTCACCACACTGTAGGAAAGCATCAGCCTATTAAGTAGACATTGTTCCAAAACCACAAATAACAATTGTTTTAGCATGATGCATATTAAGTAATCTATGTAAAAGGAACACTTAAGTTTTCTAGAGTGCCTTGAATTAAATGGATTTATTTTACAATTGGGTTTCTGGAGTGTGGTTTATGTCCTTTATACCCTAAAAACTTTTTTTAATGGAATTTCTTTTCCTTCCTTGGTTAGATTTTTATATTATGTTAAGTGAAATTAAGCCAGATACTGAAATACAAATACTTCATGTTTTCTCTTATATTTGAAATCCAGATTTAAAAAAAAACAATCACATAAGGCCTGAAGATAGAAAGGGTGGAAGTTATGTGGGAAGAGGAAGGGAACATTATAGGAGGAGGATGCAGCAGGGGTGGGAGCACTCAGGCGGGGGGATATGAACGTTATAGGAGGAGGATGCAGCAGGGGTGGGAGCACTCAGGAGGGGGATATGAACGTTATAGGAGGATGCAGCAGGGGTGGGAGCACTCAGGAGGGGGATATGAACGTTATAGGAGGATGCAGCAGGGGTGGGAGCACTCAGGAGGGGGATATGAACATTATAGGAGGAGGATGCAGCAGGGGTGGGAGCACTCAGGAGGGGGGATATGAACATTATAGGAGGAGGATGCAGCAGGGGTGGGAGCACTCAGGAGGGGGGATATGAACATTATAGGAGGAGGATGCAGCAGGGGTGGGAGCACTCAGGAGGGGGGATATGAACATTATAGGAGGAGGATGCAGCAGGGGTGGGAGCACTCAGGAGGGGGGATATGAACGTTATAGGAGGAGGATGCAGCAGGGGTGGGAGCACTCAGGAGGGGGGATATGAACAAGGTATCTGATGTATGAAGGAGTCAGAATGAGATTCACTATTTTGTACAATGAGCATATACTAATTAAAATTAAAAAGAGTGTAAAATGAGTTTTATATATTAAGGATGAACATAATTTGGAAGAAAGGTTTTTACACAGCCACATTTCTATTAAGAAAAGGAGCAATACAGAGAGCTTAATATTAACTAGTCAGTGATTCCTAAAGCAATGTATTCTTAGGGTTAACTGTGATGAACAGCTAGTAAACATTTTTCTTAGTGTGGTACTAACTGAATAGATGCCGAGTGTCAGCATTGAAAATGCCCCGTTCTCTTACTGAATAGAGAGCTGTGTATAATAACTCAGGGTAGTTAAGCATAATTTATAATCAAGTGATTATAATAATTAACTATACAATAATCAAGCCCAGTTAGTGAAAAATCTTTCAGGTAGAAATGGAGGATAAGGAAATTATTACTGCAGCCTAATTTTCATTCTAAAGCTTGCAAACATTCTGATGGTATAGAATTTTAGTTTTTGTTAGAGAAACTTTCTCTGCTAGACCTTTCTAGAAAAATCCTCAAAAAGTCTCAGATATGAATGAAGCCAATAACAGTAACAGTTTCCTTTTCTTTTCCTCTTCACAATGGTACTCCAAATCTGGAGAGGCAGAACATGGCAAACTCAGGGTGCTCACTTCACAGTGTAGTGGCTTACGATTGGTTCTGGGTCATCTCCAAAGTAAACACAGAGGATATGAATAACTCCACCGAACATTAGCATTCAGTATACAAAATGGCCATGAATCAGATACTTTCCTGCCTTTCTCATTATTGAAAGTGAACCCAACTCCAATAAAGATAATTCATGTTGAATTGCTTGCAAATTTATGAAATTGGTAATTCCTAAACATGGCAGGTTTATTATACTCAAGTGGTATCCCTTTTGAAAGTATGCATGCCATGAACCTAACGCTCGGACTTAGTGTAGAGTTATATTTGTGTTATCAGGTTTTTTGTTGTTAATGATGCTTTTTTTTAATTGTCTACAAAGTGAGACGGGTGCATACTCAAGATGGAGAATGTTGAGAGTAGTTAGGTCTTTTTATAGTTAAACATGCATTTTAATTTGAGTCAGTTCAGAATTTTGTTAAACTTCACTTCCCGTTTCACGGATATTTAGGGGCCAGAAGTTGTGGATTGCCAATCATCAAAGTGATCATTTATGGTACTGGTCTTAGAGCATATTTTGGAGTAGTGAGGGCACCTGGATTATTAGCTAACTTATAGTTGTTGGATTTTTGGTTTGTGTTTTGTTTTGTTTTGGTTTTTGGTTTTTCGAGACAGGGTTTCTCTGTGTAGCTTTGACTGTCCTGGACTCACTTTGTAGACCAGGCTGGCCTCGAATTCACAGCATCAGCCAGCCTCTGCCTCCTGAGTGCTGGGATTAAAGGCGTGTGCCACTAAGTAAGAGTCTTATAGAATGATAATTTTATTTCAGAAATGAACACTAGATTGGCAAAAAGAATTCTCTTATGGCTAAATTTTGTTCATTCTCTTCTGGCTCAGATTAGTGGAAGTAATAATAGGTCCCCAAAATATTAACTATCAATATTTTTGTAAAAAGTAATGAAATTAGAACCCTTTGACTGAAATAGAATTTGCCTTTGTTTTAGTTAAAATGAACCCTCTTCTCAGTAAATCACATGCAAACAATTGATACTCTGATTTTCACATTCTGAATTTATTAAATTTTCTTAAATTTAGAATATGGATCGTTAATTCTAGACTATTAAATAAACATTGATGTAATGTACTTCAGTGAAATCATCAGGTAACACTGTAAGTGCAATTGTCTTTTACTTAAAAGGTGAGCATAAAAGCATAGAAGATCCTATCTCTTTGAGAAATCCTGCATTCCAAGTAAAACAAAGGAAAATACTTTATCAGAATTTACTTCTCCTGGCATTTTGCCTGGAATGATATATGAACTGTATTTGTGTGCTTATGCAGGTATATTCTTGATACTGATTAACAAAAAATTGCCTAATTTCCTCCCTTTGTCTGTTTTTTTTCTCCTGCTTCTTAGCATCATTCACGGTTATGTGTTACAATGTGTTATGTGATAAATACGCTACCCGGCAGCTATATGGCTATTGCCCGTCCTGGGCATTAAACTGGGAATACAGGAAAAAGGGAATTATGGAAGAAATTGTTAACTGGGACGCAGATATCATTAGTCTTCAGGTAACACTATGGAAATTAAGTTGTGCTTAGCTTAAAGGTGAGCTAAAAATAGTAGAAGATCCTACCTCTGGGAGAGAAGTCTGTGTTCAGAGCAAAACTCAAAAAAAAAAAAGTTTCACTCCTTTAAAGGGGGGTTAATTTTAATAAAAGTTAGAGATTTCCACAGTGTGACTATATTGCTGTCTGGGAACATGTGCACTTATTTTTATTTACTATTTTCTGATTTTAATCTTGCCTCTTATCCGTGTTAACAATTCCCCCCAAGAACAATTTATTAGAATTATTGAAAGAGAAAATTGCAGAAAGATTACTAGTCTTTCAGGAATTTAAATTTTACTTAGAGTTGAGTTCAGAAGAAAGTGTTTCCTTAAAAATATTTCTTAAGGTTAAACATTTTAAAAACTGCACAATCATAAGTTTTACCTTACTTTATAAACTATTTCTAAAACTTAGACTTATCTAATTTTTTTTCTTTTTTTCTGGTACATTTATACAGATCTATATTGGTAATTTTTTCTATCTGTTTGACTTCTCTAAAATCATTTAAAAAATTCCTTTCAATTCCTTTAAATACTTTTTATGGGCTCAGGAGGTGGGCCACTCACAGAAGAAGAGCCCAGTTGTAAAAGTCACATAGCCTTGAGTTGAAGAAGTAGACTTTAGAGTCTACTTTAATAGCACTGTATTTAATAGCACTGTATTTACTGAAATTAACTGAGGAAAAAATATGTATTCTTTGGATATTAAAATTTCTTTTCAGCATTTACCAATTATTAGCCCACAATGTTTGAATAGGATTTTTTTAGTAATTTTATTAATTTTAAAGCATATTAAGTGTTTTTGTTTTGAAATTTTTAAGTTGACAATTATATACATTTCTTAGATATAGTCTAGTATCTTAATATATCTATATAGTATGTTATGGCTAAGTCAGGCTTGTACATATATCTATCACCTAAAATAGTTGCCATTTCTTAAGGATGCTTTAAAATTATTGTAGTATTTTCATACACTTTCAGTATATCCTGGGAAAAAACCTGAACTTGTTTTTCGTTTTTATTTATTTATTTATTTATTTATTTATTTTGGCTACATAAAAGGCCTCAGTCTAGCCATTCCTACACAGTGAGACCTTATCTCAAAAAAGAGAACCTACCAAACAAGGAAAACATTTTTAAAAAATAAAATAGCTTGGTAGTTGTTTGTTTTGTATTTTACATCTTCTGAGACGTAGTAAGTAAAAATCTTTAAAGATTAAATATTCTTATAAATAGTAAGAATGGCCAGAATTGGGGGAGAAGGAAGCAAACAGTATTTATAGTAGTAACATGCTGTGCCTTTGTATATGAAATGTAGTTTGAAAGATAAATAAGGATTTAAGAAAGCTTTTCTTTTGTAAAAGCCACAGTATATTATAGAATATTCTGGAAAAATCGAAAAATTACAAAGTATGACCAAGAAAAACATGTGTTCCTATATGTCGAAGACAACCAATATGCTGAAGCCTCTGAAACATTTTTTGTATACTTTTTGTTCTTTTCATTTAATTAACTTATTTATTTATTACTTTTTTTGTTTTGTTTTGTTTTTCCAGACAGGGTTTCTCTGTGTAGCCTTGGCTGTCCTGGACTTGCTTTGTAGTCCAGGCTGACCTCGAACTCACAGTGATCTGCCTGCCTCTGCCTCCCAAGTGCTGGGATTAAAGGCGTGCGCCACCACCGCCCAGCGCTTCATTTATGTTTGTTTTTTCTTGTTTTTGTTTTTGTTTTTTTAATACAAAGAGAATCTACTATTGGCATATTTTGTTTGTTCACTTAATGCAAATGCATTTTCATGTTCCTCAAACTCTTAAAATCAGTATATGAATATAATTCCATGAATACAATTTTTATACAGTGGGACAGTCACTTAGATTTTTGTTATAAAATCATGTTGTTACGAGCACGTTCATGGGACTGGAGGGGGCTCAGTGGTTAAGAGTAGTGTCTGTTCTTCTAAAGGACCTGGGTTCAACTCCCAGCACCCACTTGGCAGCTCACAACCATCTGTAACTCCAATTCCAGGTGATCTGACACCCTCACACCAGTGCCCATTAAATTAAATAAACACACACACATGCATACATAGATACATGCATACATGCATACATACATACATACATACATAGATACATACATACATACATACATAGATACATGCATACATACATACATACATGCATACATACATACATACATAGATACATGCATACATACATACATACATACATAGATACATACATACATACATACATACATACATGCATACATACATACATACATAGATACATGCATACATACATACATACATACATACATATATTTACCTTCATATGTAAATATCAACACCTCCACATTTGATTATTTCATTTGGAAAGGCTTATTTAAAATATTCTATGGGTTAAAGAATAAAATCTAACTTAACTATTAAACTAAGAGACTTACGATTGCTATTTCTAAAATTTTGAGCAATTTTAGGGTTTTTTTTTTTTCATTATTGTTGAAAGAGTATCTTTCACACTCTTCAGGTTTCATTTCTTTCTTTCACAATTGGAAGAGAATAGTTAATGTGTAATCATTTTTCTCTTTAGGTGAAAGATTTACTATTTCCTATCACCTAACCTACCATCCATCCATGCTTTAATTACAATGTGGAGGAAGTGAGATATTTTGGAGTGAACCCTAACTTAGGAGTCAAGAGAGCTGAGAGCTACCCCTATCCTTAGGTTCACCAGTGCTGTGAACATAGGAAAGCCAGGTTTAAAATGCTGCACATGTCAAGTACAGTGCTAATGATAAGGTAGCCGGGCAGCACGCTACAGGAAGTGCTTTGTCTTAGTCACGCCTTACCACTGCAGAATATTTTTATGTCTTAGTCATTTTCACTCTGTCATGTAGATAACGATTTTTTTTTCATCTTAGGAAGTGGAAACAGAGCAATACTTTACTCTCTTTCTGCCAGCATTGAAGGATCGTGGATATGATGGATTTTTTTCCCCAAAGTCACGTGCCAAAATCATGTCTGAGCAGGAAAGAAAGCATGTGGATGGTTGTGCAATATTCTTCAAAACAGAAAAGTGAGTCAAGAGATGTATCACGGGAATGTATGCTTAATTACACTTATGTTTCATACATTGAAGATAGACTTTAGTTTGACTATAAAGAGGTAAAACTAGAAATTGCAAGTGTTGTAGTTAAAATTATTCTTCTTAGGCAGCATACTGAAAATGATGATGTTTATTGTATTATTTCTATCTTACTGGCAAAATAGTCACAGCTGGATGTAGCCAGGCTTTTTGGCTACTTTATTGGATTCTTTCATCTACCACACATCTCTACCCCAATTCCTTCCAACCCCCCAAGGCTAGGTAGAGGGAAAAGGGGCCGCAGTTCTCTTTAGACTACTTCCTGATGATTAAGGCTGTCAAGTTCCTTGAAGCAAGTCTGCTCTTTGTCATCAGAATATCTCCCATGTAGCAGCCAGCAATCTAACAACAGCAAAAGCAGCAACAGGAACCTCCAGGAACAGGGAGAGCAGCAGCCTCCACAGGTCCTCTCAGGACTCTTACGTTTATAGCCATTAAGAGTCCCCAGAATTCCAAACATAAACTATCTGCAGCTGGCACAAAAATCACACCCCTGCTAGACATGACACGCATCCTAGTTAGTAGGTGTGGACAGTATGAAGCAGCCCCATATCCCACACCTGGCACTAAAACAAAAACATTCATATAACATAACAGTTTTTAAAGAATCTAAAATTCTCACTATAGATGGATTTTAAAATACAATATTAAAAATATTATCATAAAGTAAAATATTGTTTCCATGTAAAGTAGAATTAGTACCTTCTAATAGCAATAATTGATGTGGATTTTGTTCTGAGATTTCATTCATATGATCCTTTTTATTTTCAGCTAATATTTTATGTATGTACTTAATAACTTATTTACTGAATGCTTATTGTCTGTGCTAGGCATAAAAAAATCCAGATCTCACTAGAAATTCAAATATAGCAGGAAAAGATAGGAACAAAGGACAACCAAATATAGTACAGTGTAGATAAGAAAGTTGTAGAGGTATAGAGAGCATAGGACTTAGGGAAGCAGGGAATTAAAAGATTAACACCACTTAGTGAGAAGTAAATATATAGAACCGTGAGAGAAGTTGAATTCCATGGTTAATACTTGGACTTGACACATTAGCAGGATCCTATACACACGTTTGTGCCTATTTTTCTAATATTTTCCTGTTTAATCCCCATTATAACAAAATCAGTCAGTTTTTTTTTTCTGAGAGCACATCTTTCCATCATAACATACTATTTTATGTGAACAAGTCAATGAATTTGAAAGCTATTTGGCTCACTTCTTATTTGTATGTACCCAATTTTTTATCTTTCCATGAATTTTTAATAAACATGATCTCTAAATAATAGTGTAGAGCTCTATAAATAATGGGGAATATACTCAGTTCCTTGTTTTGTTTTTTACAAATTTCATTTTTCTACGTTAAAAAGTCCTTTCTAATTATTTATGGATTGTCTTGTTTAAATTTTAAAGTGACTGTCAGAAATAGGTAGGTAACCATTTTCTAATTTTTTGTTTTGTTTTGCTTTTTGTTGTTTAGATAATGAAAACAAGACAGGCAGACAGGTTCCATGAGCAAGGCTACTTGATACTTGAGACCTTCCTTTATAGTTCACACTATCAACTTTTATAACAAATACAATTTTTTAGGTTTTTGCTTCAGCTCTGGTATTACTTTTGCTTCTTACAAGGCTACCTCATTTAGAAGTTTTAGTGCCATTTCAAACTGTTCCCCCCCTTTTTTAAAGTATATTGTGGTACTCCTTTCTCATTGGCCAGCTGTGTTATTGATTTTTTTTTTTTTTTACTGCATTTAGTAGTCTGTGATTTTAATTCTTTAAAATGAGGTCTTGATTTATGGTTTCTCATGATAATTTGCTATCAATTAAATATGGGGCTCAAGAGATGGCACATGTTAAGAGTACCTTGGTGGTACACACCTTTAATTCCAGCACTCTGGAGGCAGAGGCTGGCAGATCTCTGTTAGTTCAAGACCATCCTGGTCTACATAGTAAGTTCTTGGCCAGTCAAGGCTACATAGAGATACCTTAAAAACAACAACAACAACAAATAAACAATAACAAATAGTTAAATGCTGTACAAACATAGAATAGTGTTTGCCTATTTTTCTTCCATACTTATTTCAAGTCTGTAAGTTTGCATGTACAAGCTTAGTTTTCTTACATACTAGTGATTGAGGAGATTCAAGGTCATTTCATGCTAAATATAAATTAAGAAATTCTCTGTGGTTTTTAAGAGAAATGATAGAGAAAGGAAGATACTATATAACTTTTGGTACTTTCCCCTCCTCTACTTCTTCCTCTTTTCATGCTTCCTTTTTTCTGTATGAATGTGGGGTGGTTGGTGACAGCACACACACCAGTTACCTGTGTGTGGAAGTTACACTGCAGCGTGTTAGCAGAGTCAGTTTTCTTCATGTGTGCTGCAGATTCCGGGGGTTGACCTCAGGGTATCAGGTTACCATGGCAAGGGCCTTTACCACACAGAGCATCTCACTGGCTCATACTAGCCTCTCGATGGTGTTCTGTGTCCTTTTTACTTATAAATAATTTGAGGGAGAATACTATTTCTGTCCTCTTATTTTAGTTATTCACAGTTGGTATTCAGTGTTGTCTCTCTATCTTTAGTGTGATCACATGGCAACACAGCAAATTACTTTTAGACTACACACTGTTAAGGAATTGCTTCTTCTTTGTAAGCTTGTTTTGGACATGTTTTCCTACACATGAGATTCATTATAATCATCAACTATATAAGGATTTTTTTATGCTGTTACAGCTTTAGTTTTTTAGTCATTTCAATTTTGATTATGTAGGTTCTTTTGTTATACTCATTTGAGCTGCTTAAATTTTTTAAAAAAGGCAAACATACAGAAAAATTCTTATATGATAAAATAGTATCAGGAGTGATGCTTATAAAACAGAGTACACCAACCAGGGTATAAATGCCAAATGAATTTTAAATACTGAATAAAATGACAGCCTTAAGATTTTACACATTACCAAAGATTGTTAGTTTGAATTAATAGCTGGAAACTATAAACCAATGCATGTTAGTCAAAAGAAAAATTCCAATAGTATAGAGAAAGAATGCTTTATTTCAAAATTTCCTATATGGCATTCTGTGCAACAGAAAATAGAAGCCACATGGAACATACTTGATACATGGTGGATAGGGAAGAACGTAAGTGACTGTGTTAAATTAGTGTTGGTAGATTGTAAAACGGTTTGTGTGTGTTTGTTTGTTTATTTATTTATAGACTAACCAGTAATCTTAGCACTCCGGGAGGCAGAGGCAGGCAAATCTCTGTGAATTCGAAGCTAGGCTAGCCAACTAAACGAATCCAGGACAGCCACAGCTACAAAGAGAAACCTTGTTTCAAAAAATTAAAAGTGAAATATTTAGAGACAGTTTCACTATGTAGCATTGGCTGACTTGGAACTGGCTATGTAGACCAGGCTAGCTTTGAACTTATACCCACCTGTTTTTTCCTCCCAAGAGCTGGGATTAAAGATGTGAGCCACTACACCTGCTTCTTATTTTTATCTATGTATATGTACATACATATACATACATGCCGTGTATATGTGGGTGCCTGTGGAGGCCAGAGAGAGTGTCAGATACCTTGAAGCTAGAATTTCCATTGGTTGTGTTATACCTGCTTTGTATGCTAGGACCCCATCTCTGTTCTTTAGAAAAGCAGCAAGTGCTCTTTACCTATAATCTACTTAGCTGTCCTGTTTGTCTTATCTCCAATACCATTTCATACTCTGCTGTTTTCTAATTATTCTTCTTCCTCCTCCTGTTCCTCCTCCTGTTCCTCCTCCTCCTCCTCACCTTCCTCCTCCTCCCTAGTTTTTTTTCCACCAAGCTATTTGTTATCTTAGTATTTTCCCCTTCTTTCACCTGAAATGCTCTTAACTTCATTCTTCACATTGGTAGTCTTTTCAGCTTAAGGACCACCTCTTTACCAGTGCAGGGTAAAATTTGCTTTCTTTAAGAACTCTGGGTTTGAAACAGGTCACATGACCAGACAGTTTACACATTACACATTCTAAGCGCATCTGAGGCATTGAGGAATTGGAACAAGAATTTGATGGTTAGACTACTATTTCTTCTAGCATGCTATACTGCAGCACTGTAAGCTTTTTAGTCAATATTTTTTGAAAGGATGTGTGGCTTAATTTTCATGGCTAGAAAGAATCTAAGGTGGTAGAGAGATTGTTATGAAAATAAAAAATGTCTTTTAACTTCTAGTGAAAAATATCATGTTAAACCATGGTTTGTGCTCTAATCTCATTACTAAGAATCAAAGGCAGGAAAAAAAAGAATTTGCTGCAAGTTCAAGGCCAGTCAGGGACTCCCGCTTACCCCAAAGTACTATTTTGGTTCTCTGTAAATATTTTAAAAAATTAATAATAAAATTGGGTAAATGATGTTAAGTAGTATCTTATTTTGGTTTCTAATACTCTGATAAAGACTATGACCAAAAGTAACTTGAAGCAAGTTACTTGGTCACCAAGGAAAATCAAGCAGTAAACTGGAGACAGGAACTAAAGCGGAAGCCATGGAGGAACAGTGCTTCCTGCTTGCCATATATGCCTTACCCAGTCTGCTTTATTATACTACCCAGTGCCACCTGTCCAAGAGTGAGCTGTGCTCTCTCACAGCAGCTTCCTACAGGCAATCTGATAGAGGCTTGGGTTGTTGTTGTTGGTGGTGGTGGTGGTGGTGGTTTGTTGGTTTGTTTTAATTGAGGTTTCCCTTCCCAGATAACTCTTTTTCTTTTTTTTTTTTTTTTTTTTTTTTTCCCCAGATAACTCTTAACTTGTCTTAAGCTGAAAACCAATACAGATGGCTTGACCAAATTTGCAGCTCTTAAATATTAGCATTTTTATTATATCCTACAATGTTATTATACTTACAATTTTCCATCATCACAGAGACCCATCACAGAGGACAGTCCTCTGTAAAACCTAGTTTTAAAAAGTGATAATTTTTAGCTACTAAAAAGATGCGTTCCTTCATTTCCTTGACAGTTACCTTGATATGGTATAAAAACAAATCTGCAAATAGGGAAAATAGACTCTTTTCTTTCTCTTTTAGGTTGCTCACTCAGTTAAGATTGTATGTACCTTTAAATTTTAATTGTCAGGAAATCTGGACAGTAGCTTAAGTAAATGAATTTTCATATACAACATCCAGTTTAGAAATAGATAGAATTGGCTCGGCTGCTACTCAGTCTTTAGAATATTGGCTCTTACCATCTGCTTGGTTCACACTTGTTTATTAGTCCTGTAGGTGCTAGATAGAGAGGAAAAAGATATAAAAAGGATGAAGGAGATAGATATTTCATCTTTGCTAGATAGGGCCCCATAACCATAGTTCTTCCTTCTCACTGGCCAGAATGCCACATGACCATCTGTACCTAGAAAATTACAGAGATTATCAGTGGTGTCTGTACTCGTGCCCCCTCCACTTTCAATGTCTTAGCATGACAGTGTATCTACCTAAGTCATTTGAACATGTGTGCCTTTTAGATTTACATTGGTGCAGAAGCATACTGTGGAATTCAATCAGGTAGCAATGGCGAATTCAGATGGATCCGAAGCAATGCTGAATAGAGTGATGACAAAAGATAATATTGGTGTTGCTGTGGTATTAGAGGTCCACAAGGAACTCTTTGGAACAGGTGAGTGCAATCTAAATTGTATTAAAAATAAACACCATTCCAGATTTCCTAAGAAAAAGAATCTTACTGTTCTTTACAAGGTTATTTTCTTGTCTTATGAGAGCTGTTAAAGGAGATGGACAAGAAAATAGTGCTAATTATATATTCTTGTGATTTCATGATATACCCTATGGTTTCTATCAGCATTTTTACATAAGAGGTAGCGTATGCCCTTTTAACATACCATAATTGAAAAAGTTCTTCAAAGTAGGCTATGTTTTGGTTAGGCTCAGTTAGCCATTACAGTGACTTAGTCCTCTCTTGTGAACCTTTTGGTTTTTATGGTTAAATAGTTGGCATGTTTTCTTTAATTTCTTTGTTAAATCTCAAGTCTTTGTCAGGGTGAGAATGACATCTTTTATCTATGTGATACTTTTCAGGGTTTTTAGATTATTTATAGCTTCCCAGAGAGTCAGAAACTCATTGTGTACTTGGCATTATCAAGGTCTTTTGTTGGCCTCTCTGCTGCCTGACTTGGAGCACTCTATTACTTATTAATGTCTCCAGCAAGAATAAGGTGGTAGGGCCACATCAGTGCATTTCTCTTTCTCTGCTTCCTATGGAAGAAAGCTGCCTTGAGTACTAGTTTAAATTATTTAGAGTATACATAGTGTCAGACTCCTTCTTCTACAGTTCTTCAGTTTATCAGTAAACAGTCAATCTTCAATGTGAGATTTTGTGTTTACTTCTTTTTTAGCCTTTTCATTTTTTAAATGTCTTTTCCCATCACATTGTTCTTCTGATGTGTTTTGTTTTGCTTGTATAATAATATCCTCTTTTGAAGTTTTACCCCTTTTTAATTTACAGAAGAGTAATTCTAAATTATATTGTATACATCTCTACTTTGTAAAATATGTACCTTTCCTTGTAGAAGGAAAATTTAGTGGGTAGGAGCAAATGGCTTTTTTGAGGACACATTTTTAATATTTAATTATAGTGAACATTCATTTATAGCCAGGAGTAACACTAAAACTTCTAAGAAAAAGAGACAGCTTTGAAAAATTTTTTAAAATATTTCTTCAGTTTCCTATAGCATATTACTTTGGTAAGTTATTTTCTCAACACTGAGAAAAGTTACAGTTTGATATGATTAGAAGGAAATGTAATTTTACTTAAATTTCAGACATAGAAATTGGGCCTTTTTCTTTAGAGTTCATATTTCAGTAGAAAAATTTAAGGTATTTTTATGGAAATTTCAATAGAAAACTTAGCTTTGAATATTCACTGATACTTCAACAGCTCTAAAGTACATGAACTTAAAAACTGAGGAATTCTCATCCCAGTCATACCCTATAAATGGCTCCTATCCATTTCTTTATATAAATCCAAACATCTAGAAAATATGTATGTAAGTTTATGTTAAAGTGGCATTGTACCATAATATTGAATTTTATGCCTTGAACTTAATTTCTTGCCACTTGTAAGACTTATCCATCTTGCATTTCACAAGCTTAATAGTGAGAGATCAGTAGTAAAAATCAGTAACATTATATGAACCTGTGGAAAATGAAATAAACAAATTTGCTACCCAAACAAATTATCAAATAAAGTTAATTTTAAAATGAAAAGGTGAGACTTAATAGATTTTTTTTTCAGGTTGTCTTTCTGCCAGTGCCTATTAGTTTATATTTGTATTCATTACCATGTCCACCATTTGGAAATACTATGTTAATTTTTATTTTTAACAGAATTTTATGGGAAAGGATTTTCAATTTATTTTTCAATTATGAGGAACTATTTTATTTCTCATAGTATAAGCTAGTCTATGAATATCTTTTTCCAAGTTAATTCAAGTATCAAAAATATTAAGTGGCTAACTAGCCTGAGTCCATAAAAAGTAACTAGAAGTAAAACCAGGTCTAAAAGTAACATATCCAGACTCTTGAAAGCACACAATCTCTTAATTTTTGTTTCAAGGTGAATGTCTGCATATATGTATGTATGTCCTCTGTGTGATGACCAAAAGGGTGCTGGATCCCCTGGAGTGGAGCTGCAGGCAGCTGAGTTACTGCCCCTGATGCTCTTCAAGAGCAGCAAGTGTTCTTAACCGCTGAGCCGTCTATCCAGTCCTACAGTTTTCATTTTACAATTAATTTTATTTGGGAATTTACTTGGACAGCGAATTTGTTTTTGTATTTTATTTTCTGTAGGTTCATACAATTGGTTAATTCAACTGGAAACATGTCTTGATTATTATGCTCTTTAAATAAGAGCCACTTAAAAGTACTTGCTTGGTGCTGGAGAGATGGCTTAGCAGTTGAGAGTATACATTGTTTTCTCAGAGGACTAGAATTTGGTTCTCAGCACCTACATTGGGTGGCTCACAGCCACCTTTAATTTAGCTTCAGCTCTCTTCTTGGCCTCTGGGGGCACTGCACTCATACACAGACCGCACGCACGCACGCACGCACGCACGCACGCACGCATGCTTGCGCTCGCTCTCTCTCTCTCTCTCTCTCTCTCTCTCTCTCTCTCTCTCTCTCTCTCTCTCCCTCCCTCCCTTTCTCCCTCACCTCCTCCTCCTCCTGCCTTCCTCCCTACCCATCTCTCTGTCTCAAGCGTACATGCACACACATGCCATTTAAAATTAAAATAAATAACTTGCTTGCTTAAACTAAGAATATAGCACATGAAAAGTATTGTAACCCAAATACTGATTATACATGAAATAATTTCTAGCTTAAGCATATATAGCAAAAATCAGCAAAGCTATCTATAATGGTCTAGATACTAAATACTTTTGGCTCTATGGGACACATAAAGTCTGTTTAAAAATGTGAAACTGTCCTTAGCTCACAAAGGCTGTAATGGAAATATGTATTGGACCAGATTTTGCCCATAAGCTACCATTTGTCAGTATGATGGAGATGGGAGGTGAATAACTAATATATCATGGTTTTCAGAATTACCCTTTAGCGCCTCAGATAAGTTTGAGATTAAAATCAGTATAAATGTATATAGAAAAGAGTAATGAAGTAGCTATGGATCTTTTTCAGAAAATTTTAAGGTACTTCTTTTTAAGAAACATAAGCATAACTTTTTTCATCTTTTTTATGCTGTTTAAATGTAGGTATGAAGCCTATTCATGCTGCAGACAAACAACTGCTTATAGTGGCAAATGCCCACATGCATTGGGACCCAGAGTATTCTGATGTGAAGCTTATTCAGACCATGATGTTTGTCTCAGAGGTTAAAAACATTTTGGAGAAAGCCTCAAGTAGGCCTGGCAGCCCAACTGCAGATCCCAATTCCATCCCGCTGGTGCTATGTGCAGATCTTAACTCATTGCCAGATTCAGGTATTTGAATCATTTTTTTCCTTGCTTTCACTTTCACTTTTAGTCTTGGTTGAAAGCCCCTAGCAGAGCTTTCTCTTCTAAATCAAGAAACATATCAGTTGGAATTGATGACTAATTGAAAAGGCTTAATAAGGAACCTGTTTCCAAAGGAGTGTTCAGGCTGAAGTACTCTAACCACTCCTGGTCTCAGCTGGGAAATGGTGGGAGCTGTCATCGGAACTTGCAAGTTCAGTTACAGGAGACGGCCAATAATTGAAATGGTGGCTTGGAATTGAATGGTACAACCAGAGCCTGCCAAATTATAAAAAGACAGGAGCTGGAGGATGAGACCCCCCCCCCCACTCTGCTCTTGCCTTTTGATCTGCCAGGGCTGTCCTTTAACCAAGTTTGCCTAGAACCCATAGAACTAGGAAAAGGTTTCATCGATGCAAGATCAACCTCAGGCACAGAATTCAGCAAAGAAGGGTGTTCTTCAGAGAATAGTCATCACAGATAGCTGTCTCGTTTAATAATCTTGGCAAGTTTTCATTGATCTTTCTTTTCTTACTAGTAGGTATAGAATGATCAAAATTCCAGTAAGGCTTTGTATTACACCACTGGACTACTTTATGCCTAAATTTCATCTTTGTGAAACTTAGTTCTCCATTTTAGATCCTGAATTTCAAATGCTAAACAAGAGTAGTCGGTACTATTAGCAAAAACATTCTGAATATTATATATTTTTATTAAGCTGTTTAATCCCCACCCCCACTAGGGACCAAACCCAAGCTTATTGCATGTTAGGCACATGTTCTACCATTAAATTATGTCCCTAGCAGTTTTTAGACTAGTCAAAATAATCACTCAGTAGCAAATATAAAATAACTTGAATGCTTATGCTTAGAATTTCTAAATAGTCACCAAGCTTAGAAAATAACTTGTTCATAGTAAGTAAATGCTGAAATATTTGCAAATCTTTGCTTTTGACCCCTAGACCAATTGAACTCCTTTCCTTCCTCTGCCTCTCCCAGCCTACCTTGTGTATGTGCATGTATACATGGTGTGTGTGTGTGTGCTCACACAACTGACCAGAAGTCAACCTTGGGTGTTCCTCAGGTGCCATCCTCCTTGTTTGTGAGACTGGGCCCCTGTTGGCCAAAGGATCACCCAGGAGATTAGGTTGACCTGCCAGTGCTGGTATACAAGAGCTGCCCACCACACTCAGCTCTTTTTTTCATGGATTCTGAAGCTTGAACTCAGCCTCTCCTATGCTTGCATGGCAGGCACTTTACTGACTGAGCTGTCTCCCCAGCCCACATTTATTTCTTAGTCTGTTACAAAAAATAGTTATTTTAATTTCTTTAAAAGTGCAAGTTTTTCTTGTGTTATTTCATATGATTTCCTGAAACCATTTATAGTAGCTATTAGTATAATTGTTACCATAACATAGTTCACTGGCTCAAATCAGATTGTAAGGGTTGGACCTTGATTCTGCTTCTTAGCAGCTATATATGTTATTCAGTATGAATAAGGAGATAAGCATTTATTGACCTTATTAAAATTGTTTGTTAGCCTAGCATATCATAAATGCTAGATAATTTTCAGTTCATTTTGAATTAGTCACAACACTGATAATCATTTTACACCATCATATTTTGGTATCATTCTTAATCACTAATAGATGAATTTAATATAATTGGTAACTAAGTATAAACGGGGTGAAAGACTTTTGTGTCTGCTAATTTGGTAGAAACTTTTTTTTAAGATTTATTTATTTATTTTTATGTATATGAATGCTCTAACTGCATGTACACCTGCAGGCCAGAAGAGGGCATCAGATCACATTATAGATGGTTGTGAGCCACCATATGGTTGCTGGGAACTGAACTCAGGACCTCTGGAAGAGCAGTTAGTGCTCTTAACCTCTGAGCCATCTCTCCAGCCCCAGTGGAAACTTTTTAAAGTTGTTACCCTTTTCAACTTTTTAGACACATCTAATACTTTTGTTCTCTGGCATATAATGTTACTTATACATAAAATGTTCTTCATAGGTGTCAGACCTGAGACTCATACTAACTCAAAGTATGTGAGGGGCTGGAGAGAGAGCTCAGTGCACTGTCAGTTCTCCCAGAAGTCTGTGGTTTGATGCCTAGCACCCACATGGTGGCTCACAACCATCAGTAATTCAATTCCAGGGAACCTGACACCCTCTTCTGACCTCTAGAGGCACCAGGCATGTGTGTGGTATGCAGACTTGCAACCAAAACACTCATACAAGTAAAATAGTAAGATAATAATAATGATGATAAATAAGCTGGGTTTGGTGGTACACACCTTTAATCCCAGCACTCAGGAAGGCAGAGGCAGGTAGATTGCTGTGAGTTCGAGCCCAGCCTGGTCAACCATGTGAGTCCAGGACAGCCACAGCTACATAGAGAAACCCTGTCAAAAATGAATAAATAAATAAAATTTAAGAAATAATGATTTTTCTAAGCTAACCCTGGACATTGAATTGTTGATAAAAATAATTTGTTTTTATTGTAAGTGATTTTTTTTTTATTATAAGTGTTTTGAGGAGGGGGTTGACAAAGGGTTTCTCTGTGTAGCCTTGGCTGCCCTGGACTTGCTTTGTAGACCAGGCTGGCCTCGAACTCACAGCAGTCGGCCTGCCTCTGCCTCCCGAATGCTGGGATTAAAGGCATGTGACACCACACCTGGCTATAAGTGTTTTATATATATATATATATATATACACACCCTAATGTTATTGATTGACTACTGTGCCTACTGCTAAAGAAATAGTGGTTTAGAGTAATATTTCCAAAGTGTATAAGGTAAAGACCTTTCTAGTGAAGTCACCTAAACCTAAAGAACCACTAAGATTGACGGTATTCCTAGGTAATCCTGATACTATATTCTGAAACAGACAATTAAATTCCTAGTGTTTAAATTTTTAAAAAATAATTTTTTTAAACACCAGCAACAAAAACACTTTTAAAATTTGTTTTGTTTTGTTTCTGAGACAGAACCTCATTATGCAGCCCTGGCTTGCCTGGATCTTCCTGTATAGACCAAGCTGGCTTGGAACTCAGAGAAATGAGCTTGCATTTCTGCTTCTTGAGTACTAGGATTAAAGACATGTACCACCAAGCCCAGCTGAGGGTTTTCTAGGACTTAACCAAAGCTCTCTAAACCCGGTGTGTCTGTACAGTAAGGTTTAGTGATACAGCTTTGCACTAAATAATAACAGGTAGTATTCCTTTCTTTATTGTGCTAGGTGTTGTGGAATATTTAAGCAATGGAGGAGTAGCTGACAACCATAAAGACTTCAAGGAATTAAGGTACAATGAGTGTCTTATGAACTTCAGCTGTAGTGGAAAGAATGGAAGCTCAGAAGGGAGAATCACACATGGCTTCCAACTTAAGAGCGCCTATGAAAATAACTTGATGCCTTATACTAATTACACCTTTGATTTCAAAGTAAGTAGCAGTCTTTGGACTGGCATATGAACTGTTTCAAATAAAAGCATGTCAAAAAGAAAAATATAAACCCTTATAATTAGGAGTTTGCAGGTCAGCCAGGTGTGGTGGCACACACCTGTAATCCCAGCACTCAGGGAGGCAGAGACAGAGATCTCTGTGAGTTAGAGGCTAGCCTGGTCTACAGAGTCCAGGGCAGCCAAAGCTACACAGAGAGACTTCTCAAAACAAAACAAAGAAAAAGTTTGCAGGGCTCTGGCCTCTGCCAGCACTAGGCACACAAATGTTCCACTGACATATCTGCTAGTAAAATACACATACACACACACACACACATATAAAATAAAAAAACAAACAAAAAATTCAAGTCTCAAAATGTCTGGTTTAAATATACAGCTAAAGGAGGGCTGGAAAGGAGGGCTCTTAGGGGCTAAGAGCACTGTCTGCTCTTCCTGAGGTCCTGAGTTCAGTTCCCAGAAACCACATAGTGGCTCACAGTGGCCATCTATACTGGGATCTGATTTCCTCTTCTGGCATGCAGGTGTACATGCAGATAGAGTAGTGTATACATAATAATAAATAAATATTTTAAAAGCTATACACATACATACATACATACATACATACATACATACATACATACAAAAAAACTAAATAAGAATTTTGTTAGGCTTGTGGTTATTGATGTCATTTACATTCTTTTTAAGTTTTATTTGTTCACATTTCAGATATTAGTGATAATAACCAATATTTCCTAGTTTTTTACTATGTGTTAGGCACTGTTAAAAGCACTTGGGTATATATTAATATAGTTAATCTATATTAATTAATTCTCTTAACCTAAACAAATACCAAGGCAACAATAAAAGCTAATTACTGAACACTTGGGTAACTTTTATTACGGTCCTTCTAGGGAATGCTTGCAAATATAGTACATACTTCATCAAATATATTAATTAAGCAAAAGATCAGTTTGTCTATTTGTAGCTCTTTTCTTTACCTCTGTTTGACTTTCTGTCATTTCCAGAATGAATTGTATGTCTTATTCTACACATATATGTATATATGTGTAGAAATGAGTATTTTAAACTAAGCAAATTAGGACAGTTAACTGTATAGTAGTTTGGTTGTATTTTATATTTTACTAAACCAAGAAAGTCTGTTCTGTAGGTGCCTAGACATAAACTTGTGTGTTTAGCTTTTTAGTTTTATAATTTATATACAAACGGAAAGCTTTATGATTTGGTAGGATGCTGTGTGTCTCCAGTGAGCCACCGTTAGTCATTTAATAACTCATCACAGATTAGAGCCTTGTTGAATCTACAGTCAGGATAATAGGACCAGGAGAACAAGTTTGTTAGTTATTTAGCTTTTCTAAATTAAGGATTGTCCTTTTTATGGAGTTTTTCTCTTTTTCTAAACATAGTTTTTCTTTCCCCTCCCTGTTTCCCTGATTTCTTCCCAGGGTGTGATTGACTACATTTTCTATTCCAAGACTCATATGAACGTGCTTGGTGTCCTGGGGCCTTTAGATCCTCAATGGCTGGTTGAGAACAACATCACTGGGTGTCCACACCCTCACATCCCTTCAGACCACTTCTCACTGTTAACACAACTTGAACTCCACCCTCCACTCCTGCCTCTTGTCAATGGTGTTCACTTGCCTAATCGGAGGTAGTGGAGTACAGCCCCGCAGAGTCGGGGATCTGCCGCTATGGACCTGTACAGTTGTAAATCAAAGTATGTAGGAGTGAAGTATGGCTGTCCTTAAGCTGCTTCTTCAGGTTCCTTTCACTATGTGTTTGCTGTAAGACTTTGTATATTTTTGTGCATACTGATATCATTTGGCACTAGGGCTGGAACCAAAGTATTACTGTCTGTCTCTTATCTATCCAAAAGTTTAATATACTTTAAAATTGGATTTCTTTTCCTATCATATTAGGAACCAACATTCACAATTGATAAATCACTAATTTGAGGCCCAGCACCAGTGTTGCTCTCTAAAAACAAATACATTCTTTTAGATGTTTTCAAATAAGCCAATCATTTTTGTAAAAGGTGATTTTTACAAACTCCAAATACAAGATTTTCAATTGAATGATGGCATGCCTTATAGGAAAAACGTTCGAGTTTTATGTTTTCCTTCATAACAAGCTGATTTTTGGCTCCCAAGTCATTTGCACATTAACAAAGCACTTAAATTTGCTTGATTTGTACATTAAATATAATATAGCCACTAGTCATAACAAGATAGTTTGAGAAATGAAAGATAATTGCACAACATGCTTTAAAAATCAAGCATAGTATGTGACAGTTTGTTGGCCAAATATTGGTTGTTTTTTTGTTTGTTTGTTTTTTTGTTTGTTTTGAGGAATCACTTTTTTTAAAATCTGCTTTTAGTTGTAATATTTTTAGAAGTATTAACTCTAATCTGTCTCTCCAGTTTATTTGTAAGGAAATAGCAGATAATACTGCCATATATCTTGAAACTAGAATTTGGTATTTTTAGGGTGCCCACAAAATTAGTGTCTGGTATTTTTCATTTTCCTTGTTCGCTCTTCTTTTCTGTCTGGTTGTACTAGGGGGGCAAAAAACATGATTTATATCATCTTTACTACAGTTTAATGTTTAAAGAAAATTGCAATGAATGAAAAGCCCCTGGTCAAAGTTTAAAAAAGGGAAAGCCATATAATATTACACATGTTTTCCAAAGTAAAATGGTTGTTTGTTTTTTGTTTTGTTTTAAGGTAATAGTAGAGAAGATTTTGAGGAGAGGACAGATTTGGGGAAGTAGTTCAAAACCTTAAATCATTTTTCTCTGACTCTAGCTGCCAAATGGCCATCATATGCTTTTAATCTTTGTTGCCATACTGTCTAGATTTGAATTAAGCTACTGTTTTATTCCCAAAGTTTGATGCCTCTAGATGTATTGGAACCACCACCACCCCTTGTTGTTGGCCAGGAGGGGCCACTTAAAAGTCTCACTTAAGAGGCAGAGAGCATAAATACCATTTTGTGGGGAAAAAAATTAGTTGGCTGCTTGATGTTAATTATGGCACAGTAACATTGGAAAAGGTTGTGTCTGTGTTTTTAAGTTTTTCTTTATTCTGCTTTTTTGCTGCTATAAGAGTTTTCTGAAATTTATATTTTAAACTTTTCATGCACTTTACTGTTTCTAGTATCAAAGTGTGATATTTTTAATAAACAAGAAATTTTCCATTATGTGATGAAATTTTAAAAGAAAATAGCCTATATTTGTGTCTCACTAATATATAAAAAGTACAAGTCAAATTTAAATTATTTAATTAGTTTTAAATATATACAAATTGTCTCCTCTTTCAAACCTGACATCTTAGGCTGTTTTATTAGTCTTAAATGATACATTGTCTGTGGTCATTTTATACTAATTTCCTCCATAGTTTACTGATCAGGCTATATGAAACAATATTTCCCCCAAGGGTAATTGTAGTGGGATGAGGGTGGTGGGATGATTGTAATACCACACAGGATTGCATCCAGAAGAGGTCTGTAAAGCTTACACTCCCCTTTAAAAGTGCCTAGTGACAGAGGCGTTGTCATCTATTGTAATTGGAATGTCACTGTAGTTCAGCAAAGTTTGATGTAAATAAAATATTATTTTAAAAAGTTAAATTACCTGAATAAACAAACAAGCAAAAGAAATCCTTGATGGCAGATTTTCCTCAGTGTTCAGGTATCCCTTCTTATATACCTCAAGCATCCATCAGCTAGCCATGCAGTTTGATTACCTGAAGCATAGTACTGGAAAGTAGAATAGCATGGAAAACTTAATTTTGTGGACATTACCTTTTTCTGTAATCAGCTACTGTATGTTTAGTTTTAGGGCTTTTGTTCGGGTGGGTTTTCTGCTCTGGAGGTATATGCACTAACAGAACAGGTTGTTTTCTGCTCTGGAGGTATATGCACTAACAGAACAGGTTGTTTTCTGCTCTGGAGGTATATGCACTAACAGAACATTCTTCTTCTTTCATAGACGCATGTTAATTAGCAATGTGAGCAATATTTCCTACCATACTTCACTCCCGATATTTTTTGAAATGTTTGTATAAAATGAAATTTAAAGTTCACTTATGATTGTATATGAACCACAGAGGAGCCCATTTATTAATACAAATCTTTTTTAATAGTTAAATGTAGAGGGGAAAATAAAAAAAAAAATTGGGAAACATTGTAAACAGCTTAAGTTTATTTTGTGTATGACCGAGGCACTCTGTTGCAGGAAGATGTGCAGTTGGGTCTCTCTGCTTCCAAGTGCACTCTTCCAAGCCACTCCTTGTCCTGTGTAGTTTAATGTGGTTCCCGTAAATGTTGGTAGTAGCTCTGTTGAAGTAGGTGATTGTGTTTTGTTTTGGGTGGCACACACCTAGGGCATGGTATCTTAAATTTCATGTGCACGGTTTCCCTTTAGCCTCTTGCCCAAATTTCACACACTGTTTCCCCTTTGTTCCCTTTGTAAAAGGAGTGGTATCTTGTTTTGAGCTGCCAGTTCAGATGATCAGAAATGCTGCTCTCCTCAGCATTATCTTATGAAATGCATGCCATTTGGAACTTTGGCAGTGAGAAGCCCAAAGGACAAGGTGAATGACGTGGTATATATTCAATGAAAGTGAAATATATATGCTCATATACTTTCTAGCTCTCAGAATAAGTTAATAAGCTTTATGTCACTGGGCTACTGCATATTTTATCTGATAAAAGAAAACTTGGGCATTTTAGATTGTGCTATGTATTTTTTTAAATGTTAAATATGATTTCTAGTAATTGTCTTAAGAACTGGAGTGTTAAGTTTATTAAAATGTGGTGTTGTTTGAAGAAGAGGAAACTGCACTGTTTGCCATTATAAGTCATACAAGTGCATGTCACGTCACCCACTGTCAAGCATCAGTATCCTCCTCATAGCTTTACACACTTTGATGGGGAATATTGCAGCATCCTCAGGACTGACATCTGGAAAAGGCTCAAATCACTTACTGCTCCTTGCTTGTTGACTTTGTTTTACAATATTGTGCCTGGTGTCAACTTTTAAGCAACAGCACTGCCTAAAAGCAAGCAGAGAACAGAATCCCAGCACCATTCTATAGGCAACTTTTTAGAATTCAGATACAGTAAATCTGTTCAAGATTTATGATGTTTTATGTAAAAAAAAATTTTTGTACAACATAGCTGAATATTTTTGTTTGATTTATTTGATGTAAGGCGTGTGAACATTCATTTGAATATCACATGTTAAAGTCAGGTATGGCACAATGGGTTCTGAGACCAGCTTCCTCACCCCCTCCCATTTGCCTTGTTCCAATCTCTTTCTTTTCAAATTATGTTTCTGGTATCCATAGGCAGATATTTAATTTTATTAATAAGCATCCTGTGTGAATGTATTTTAAAAGCCACTATGTTTTAGTGTTATAATTTGTAGAAATATGAAACTTATTCCCCCCCCCTTTTTTTTTTGTCTTAAAGTCATAAATCACTGAGAAGGGAGAAAGTTGAAAACTATCCAAGACTCATATCACTTGAATCTGTGGCAGATTATGTTAAGATTGAGGGTGTGGCGATTAAAGCTAGAACGTGGACAAAATTGTGCTTCGTTTAAAAATTCTGACTCCTGAGTATATCTTGTCAATAAGTGAAATTCTAAGTCTAAATTATATTTCCAAGAATTCATGAAAATCACAAATACCACCTGTATATCGAATAGCAAATAGAGTAGGGAAGGGAAAGCACAGAGGAAAAACAGGCTGAGTGTGCTGAGTGTGTTCTTTGAAGGAGCCGGGAGCATAGAACTTTATTTCCAGTCCAAGGCTAGATTTCCTCATATTAAAAGTTTACTTCATCGTAATACTGATTTAAAATTTCATCTTTTATATTCTGAGTTGCTGAAGTATTTTAATAGTTTTGCAAAGTATACTAACTGGCTTGTGGCTTCAGTCACAGAAAACATAAATTGTATTACAGTAGTGGTCCTGTAGCAAACAAAAACTCTTTGTCACATGTTCGAAGTAACAAATGTTTTCACTGAAATGTGAGCCGTAATGTTTGTAAGGTTTTTTTTTTCCTTACCCTGTCCCCCCATAAAACCCAAAGTAACACCTTTCTAATGTGTTAAAGATTTGTTTACCAACTTTCTGTTTGGTTTGTATCATATTTGTATGACTTTTGTCTGTTAGAAGTAGATAAATTAAGTAGAGCAATTAGAGTTATTTTCCTAAATCAGGAACTTCACTGAAGTTTTGAATCTGTAGACAGAAGGGAACATTTGTGTTTATGACTGCTCTGGATGATTTTAAATCTGTAATTGCACCATAATTCCTGAATTTAAATTCAAACACAAATAAATGCTAGTACATCTTTAACCTGCTTATTTACCAAAGTATAAGAACAAACTTTAAGGATGCCAAAAGCATCTTTCGTAATTGTCACCTAAATGCTTAAAAAGACAAAAGAAAACCCTCATGTGTTCTGAGCAAGAGCCACAGAAAGAGGAAAACGGGAGGGGAAGGGAAGGGAACAGAACCTGTTCAGGGACATGGTAAGGAAGAGCATGTGTACTTGTTTTGACTAAATGCATTCATGTAAGTGTCTTATTTAAAAGGCCTGTAGGAAGACACAGATTCCAGGGGAACTTTTATTAACATGGAAGTTTTGGTATAAGTTTGGTTAGCTTAGTTTACGCTAGACTTGGTTTATTCTTGGATCCAAAAGAGAAACTGAAGTACTTTTTAGTAAGGTAAGCTGACTTTCAAAGGATATAAATTAAGGCATGCCTATTAAATGTTGATTTTTTTTTTAATGGTGCAGCCTATAAAATTAGTAGCCTTGAACTGAAATTAGAAGTGTGCCATCAGAAACCATGATTTGACATGGTGGCACAGTGCATTCACCTTTCAAAATATTTTAGAAGGTATAATTTGACACCTGTTAACTGGTTATTTTCATCAGCGGGTTTCCTGCGTTTATTTAATTTTGCTTGTATATCTGTCACTCCAAAAAGCATAGGAGTCATGGTGACAGCCCTCCGAAAAGCGATCCTTTCCTGCTTATTATGTCAGAGTACTAACATATTTTCTTAGTTATCGCTTGTTCAGTGCACCACATTTGTTTAATTTGTGTGTAGTTACTTGAATTCGAATATTGGCTAGCATTGGTGTACCAAACAATGGCTTTGCTTCTTGCCAGATAGACCAAGTGTCTTGCTACTGTTTCCATTGTAATGCGGTAAGTGTTGCAGTGTGTGGGTTGCTCTTTATTCAGAAACTACTGTCCTTTCTCTGTGCTCAACTTGCTAAAAGTGTATATTCCCTTACCTATGAAAGAGAGGAGGGGATTGGATGGCTGTTACTGCACATCGGATCTGGAATTGTTGAGTGTCGCATGAGCGGCAGATTTCTTAAACACCAGCAGCACTGAAAAGTGCACCATGGGCATTCGTACAGTTGTCCAAATGCAGTCAGTTCCCTCATCCAGAAGCAGCTGAGGTGTTGGGTTCAATAGGAGTCCTTGGAGTACTTCAAGGAAGGCAAATGATTAACTCTGTTGTATCTGAAATGGAGTAGCACTTTTTTTTCCCTTTCCCCCCTTTTTTAAAGAGAAAAAAATACATACTTTTTCTCTTTGAAAGGCCAGGATGTTTGATTATGTTGACCAGAGATTAAGTTGTATTTAATTTTCAATTGTATAAGTGCCAAGTAATTGTCCCTGGACTTTTTACCATTTGACTAGGAAAGGGATTATTTTCCTGGCATTAAGTTGACTAATTTATTATTTTGCATACATTAGTCATTCTGTGGCCTGTGTAGTGTTTTTGTAACTATTACAATGGTCCAAAAGTAAAGCACATGATCTTAAAACTAAGCAAGATGTTTTAGTAATTTTCCCCATGAATACTTGGTAATTACTATTAATACCATTCTAAGCAGATTCTACTGTTTTAATTTGTGTATTTTTTTATTTTTACCCTAAGAAAAAGCCAAGCACTAAATCAACTTATGTTCTGTTAATCATTTACAATCTAAGCTTTTATCTTTCTTTTTTTTTTAATTAGAGGACTTAATGAAGTGCCATGTAATTGCAGCTACTAATAATGTTTGATAGACTGGTTCTGTGCTACTCTAAACATTTAACTCTTTCTTGTTATCTCTGGAGATGGTTCTACTCTTATTCTCTCTGATAAAATCACCAGCTGCTTTATTTTTCTATTTATTAAACAGTTGATAAGGTCGGGATCTTGACCGAACTGCTCAGCTGAGGTGTTTTTCTTAGTAGACACTGTAGAAGATATGCGTGCAAAAGGACACAGTTGGGTGGTGGTATTCTTTTTCATTAATGTGAACATTGACTAAACAAAGCAGTCCTGCCTTTGAAATCTTGTGGCAGCTCAGAAGGGAGGTGCTTAAGAACCTTAACTATATGTCAGATGACAAAATACTTTTTTTCCATTTTGGAGATTGGGTACTGCTCACACACGATGTATAGGGCTAAATATATGCTTGTTTCCTCGCACCTGTGTACTCTCCCCTTCTCTCCTACTTTTCCTTTCCCTGTAGGCAATAAATGGCCATTTTGCAACCGCATACTTTTGTCTTGGGTTTTGATTATTTGTGCAATGTTAAGTTCCTGCTTTGGGGTTGGTACTTCTCTTAGTAAACTAGAAAACCAAGGTGATTTAGATGAAACAATTGCAAATCCATACTACTTGAGGATTTTTGTTTTGCTTTTTTGTTGTTGTTTGGTGAAAATTACTTAAAGATTTCATAAAGACTAGATCTTTAAGTTATATGACATCTTTAACAGAGGAAATCCAAACAAAAGGACCTGTATCACCCTGCGTATGTATAAGATGGTATGTCATTTGATAATCATGGAAGTTTATGCTGAGAAGAAACCTCTCATCTGGAGCCCTGAGTGGCTGGTGAGCAGACGTCTCCTGTTGACCTTTGGAAATGTACTGTGAATACGAAGCAACTGCAAGATCTTACTGTCGTTAGTCTGACCCACAGGGCACTCTCATCAGACAAATAAGCCCAGTGAAATATTACTGAACAAGTTTGATGTTCCTGTCAAGGCTCAGAGTAAATTCATTCAGTGGTTATATATCTGTGATGAACAAGCTGCTCCAGAGGTTATAAAGATGATAGGGTTCTTATCCTCCAAAAAGTAATTTCTTAAATATTCTATATCACACAAGATACCCAAATATGTTTTAGTTAGTATAAAGGTAATTTTAAATCTTAGGATCTGGGAAAGAAGGCAAGGAGAGGTCATACAGTAAAATACTTATAAATTCAGCTGAAAATTGATTTTGAGATGCACGAGTCACATTCAGAGGAAATTGGGCTAACCAGCTTAGTGCTCAAAAGGACACTTTAGATTATCTTGGAACAGATTGCTGGCATCTATAGAGATCCCTAAGGCTACAGAACTTAGTGTTTACTTACTTGACATTTAAGGATTTTCTACAAGCCTATAATTGGCCCTGAGGCTCTTCCCAGAAGCAATTATGTTGGGCAGCCTCTAAGAAGTCTGGTTTTTGGTGGTGGTGGGTTTTTTGCTTTTGTTTCTGTTTTTTGTTGTTTGTTTGGGGGGGGGGGTTTCGTTGGTTGGTTTTTAGGGTTTTTTGTTTTTTCAAGACAGGGTTTCTCTGTGTAGCCTTGGCTGTTCTGACTCACATTGTAGACCAGGCTGGCCTCGAACTCACAAGGATCCACCTGCCTCTGCCTCTCAAGTGCTGGGATTAAAGGCGTGTGCCACCACCACCCAGCAAGAAAGCTCTTGTGAAGGGGGTCTTGAAGTCCAGATTTGAAAGTGTCTGCCTCATTAAGAAGCTCTTAAGACACTGAAGGGGCTGAAGAGCTGGCTGAGGGTTTAAGAGCACTTGATGGTGTTGCAAAGGACCCAGGTTCAATTTCTGGAGACTCACCACCTACTCAAGCACCAGCATATATGGTGCTCAGGCACACATAAAGGTAAAACACATAGTTAGAGTCAACCTTCTCCACCTGTCAGAACCAGACATCCCCATCCTAGATTTTAGGAGATCATGGAATATCTTGAAAGTGAAAGCAGCATTTGTGGGTATTTATTATGTGTCGTTTCTGCATCTAATCTTTTTTGTTTTTCAAGATAGGGTTTCTCTGTGTAGCTTTGGCTGTCCTGGACTTGTTTTGTAGACCAGTCTAGCCTTGAAATCACAGTGGTCCACCAGCCTCTGCCCCCTGAGTGCTGGAATTAAAGGTGTGTATCACCACACCTGGCTCTAAAACTGAGTTTTGATCTTAGGCACAGGTGAATGAATGATAGGGCTATGAGGCAAGTGCAGACTGTAACAATGAGGCCTTACTGGGCCATGGTATCCACAGAGCTCTTGCATCATGATTCAGCTGCAGTGCTCCAATGCTTTAATATAATGGAGGCTTTGTAATGTATTTGATACCCAAAGGTACACAAGTTAAGTGACTTGAGTAGCCCAGGACACTTCTGTAGTATACTGACTCGATTCTCTTCACAATTCAAACACTAATTTTTTTCCCCTCTGGGAGTGTAGGAAGTTGAAGAGAGAGAACTTGTCTTACTCAACATCATGACTTACTGTAGGGTGGTTCCTTAGACCAGTGACTGGCAAAAAGAGCTAAGGATTAGCTCCCTTGTGTTAATGTTTGGGTATTTTTGAATGCCCCAAAGTTCCCTGTGCAAACATTTAAGGCTGTTATTACAGCAGTATCATTTCATCCACGAATTTGACTCTGAAAATTATAACGGAAGCTTTCTGAACATCTGCCTCCATCTCAAAAGTGCGTTTCCTGGAGAGCCCATCATGTGTCAAGCAGAAAGATTTCATATACCAGGTCCTCAGTCCTTGCATTATGGGAAAAAAAAAGTCTTGCTGTAGAAAGATTTAATCCTTGGCATGTAAGATAAAACCTCTCTGTTTTAGTTAGTTGTCAAGTGCTGTGATAAGATGCCATAATCAAGGCAATTTTTAAAAATGTTTTAATTTGGGGTCTCACAGTTCCAGAAGGTTAGAGTCTATGACCATCATGGCAGGGAGCATAGCACAGGCAGGCAGGCAGGCAGGCATGATGCTGGAGAGAGGAGGAGCAGGAGAGACAGAGAGGGAAGAGAGGAGAGGAGAGGAGATGGGTTTTGAAACCTCAAGGCTCACCTCTGACAAGGTCACACCTCTTAATCCTTCCCAAATAGTTTCATCAATTATGGACTGAGCATCCAAATACATGAGCCTATTAGGGACATTCTCATTAAAACCACTACATCCTGTGTATATATAGTTCATAAATATATCAGTAAAAACATTGACCTTAATGAAAGGCCCATGGAGACTATAGGGATTTGTGGTCTCATCATGCAGGTGGTCTACAGTGAAAGGTTATCATTTGGGATTCATTGAATAAACAAATTTACTTTGAGGCAACATTAATATAATACATAAATTCATAAGTGGGTAAGGAAACATTTCCAAATGAGAGAAACAGACTAGTAACAATTAGGAGATATTACCATTTTTTTTTAAAGCAGTAAACTTGAAATTAGGCAGAGAATTATCAGATCTGAGAAGCTGAATTTACCTAGAACTATGGGAAAACATTCCCAGAGTAGGCTGTAGCTCAGGGAAAGAACGGCCTGTAGGGTTTGATCTTAGTGAAGACCCAGAGCTGACTGGAAGTGATACCTAAGGAAACAAGAACAAGAAAAAACCCCCAGGTTTCCTCCTTTTTGTTTTCTGCCATGTTTTCCAGTGAATGATGCTGACCAGAACTTACTGGTAAAGAAGCCTGAAAATGTGGCTTTAATCCTTTGAGAACAAAGGATTAGTGTGGCACGCATATGACAGCAAGCAAGCAAATGATTGCACATAAGACTTTTTACTACTTGACATCCATCCTCACAATCCAATCCTTGTAAATTCCATCAGAATCCAATGCTGCTATGTAACAGGATACAACTATCCTCTCTGTGAGCATGGCTTTGTTGATACACTTAATTCAGCCATCTGTCAGTTAATGATGGAGTTAATTTCTGAGAAATGTCTTATTGTGTGGCTTTATATGATGTAGCTGCACAAGCATGGCTCACTAGGGAATACTGTCCTGTGTGGTCATTGTATAAATGCCTATAGTTGGCTGAAACCTTGTTCTGTAGTGCATGACTACCTGACTGAAAAGAGTGTTATCCAGTCCTCGCAGGTAAGGGTGGAGTTGGGAGTAGCTAAATAGATGACGATTTCTCAGTAAACTGTCACATCTAAGATTCTCCAGAGTCCTCTGTGCTGTGCCATCCAGTACAGTTCCACTGGCTTATATGGCAATTATGTACTTGAATTGGCAATTTCTGACAGGGGAAACACTTAAAAACTTTGGTGTAGACTGTGATGGTTTTAGAGAGTACATCAAAGGCACAGGCAACAAAAATAAAAATAGACACATGTAGTTCTGTAAAGCTAAGAAGCTTTTCACAATGAAAGAAATTACAGGAAAACTGTATAATAAATAGGCTGTTAAGGTAGCTCAGATAGCTCAGCCAGTAAAGGTACTTGAAATATAAAGGTAATCTGAAAACTACCCTCAGAAAAGTGGAAAAAGAGAATTGAATTTATAAAGTACACACACACATACACCATACATACCTATAATACCGTTTTAAAAATTAACTAAAGAATGAGACAATTATTTGCAAGTTATTTAAAAGGCAAGATGGATATCCACAATATATAAGAACTCAAAAAAGTCCCTCAAGAACCAATTAAAATTGGGCTAGTGAGCTAGATAGTCCTCAAAAGAAGATGTACAAATTGATTTAAAAAAAAAAGTACATGAAAATGCAAGATCTCAGCAATTGTGAAGCCATTGGGAAATGTGGGTACTAAGGAAATGGCAAATCAAAACCACAATGAGTTATTTCATCACAGTAGCTGCCAACAAAAGGAAAACAGCTAGAGAGACGGACAGCTCAGTGGATAAAGCGCTTGCATGAAGATGTCCCAAAGATCAGATCCTCAGTCCTGGGGATGTGGAAACAGGATTGGGAGGGACACTCAATGGACAGTCAGTCTAGCTACTTGAGTTCCTGGTCCAACAATGAGGGATCCTGCCTTAAAATAGAAAGTGGGAAGAAATTGAGAAAGATGCCCAACGTCAACCTCTGACCTCCACAGGCACATGTGTGGGCATGTACACACACACAAAGAAAAGACAAATGCTGCCTGGCTGAGATGCAGAGAAAGTTTGTACACTGTAGTAATGTAAATAAGTACAATTATGGAAAGCAGTATTGAGGTCCCTTTTTAAAACTAAAAGCTACTATATCTTACTCCTGGATAAATCCAAAAGAGATGAAATTATGGCAGAAATATGAATGCACTTTCATGGTTTTTGTTCATTTTTGAGATTTTATGTTAATTACAATATTTTGTCCTTCCCCCAAGTCCTCCACATACTTCTCTCTGGTCTCCTTCAAATTCACAGCCTATATATATATAATATATATATTTTACTGCAGGCATACACCGCACACACACACACTTGAATGTAGATATATATTCCCAAATATAACCTATTGAGTTCATATAATGTTACTTGTTTGTGTGTTTTCAGGGCTGACAGTTATCAAATCACTTATGTATGTCCTGTCATTCCTTTTTACTCTCCTCCAAATTTTTGTATATTCTCCCTAAGGAGTCCCCCTTTCTCATTTCTCTGTCAAATTATTTGTACCCTACCATTCCTTTTTCTATTGTTCCCCCACCCCTCAGTCCTGACAGTGCTCCTATTTTACCTTCATGGTTTCTGTAGTTACCTCAGGCCATGTACTTATTATGTGAGGATTTGGAGCTAGGAGCCTCCAATAGGAGTGAACATGTGGTATATTTCTTTCTGGGTCTGGGTTACATCTTTCAGTATGATCTCTTCTAGTACCATCCATTCACCTGTAACGTTCATTATTTCATTTTTCTTTACCACTGGACACTATTCTATAATGTGTACGTACAACATTTTCATTATCCGTTCATCAGTTAAAGCATATTTAGGTTGTTTCCACTTCCTAGCAATGAAGGTGGCTGAGCAAGTAAATCTCTGTGGAGTATGATGAGTCCTGTGGGCATATGGCTAGGAGAGGCTATAGCTGGGTAATACGGTAGATTTATTTTTAGCTTTTTGAGACTTCTTCCCATTGATTTCCATAGTGTCTGCACCAGTTTGCAATCCCACCAACAGTGAATAAGGGCCTTTGTCAATGGCTGTTTTGCTGATTTTTGCCATTCTGACTAGAGTAAGACGGAATTGCAAAGTTGTTTTGATTCGCATTTTCCTAATTGCTGGAGAAGATAAACATATTTTTTAATTTTTAAAATATTGTGTGCTTGTTTTTTTTTTTCTCTTGAGAGCTCTCTATTCAGGTCCCAGTCCCATTTTTCTTTCTTTTTTTTTTTTAAAGATTTATTTGTTATTTATACAATATTCTGCCCACACATGTGCCTGCCCACCACAAGAAGGCAAGAAGGCACCAGATCTCATTACAGGTGATTGTAAACCACCATGTGGTTGCTGGGAATTGAACTCAGGACCTTTGGAAGAGCAGATGGTTCTCTTAACGTTCTGAGCCATCTCTCCCGACTGTTTTTAAATTAATTAATTTATTTATTCATTCATATTACATCTCAATTGTTATCCCATCCCTTCTATCCTCCCATTCCTCCCTCCCACTTTCATCCTATTCCCCTCCCCTATGACTGTGACTGAGGGGGACCTCCTCCCCCTGTATATGATCATTGGGTATAAAGTCTCTTCTTGGTAGCCTGCTATCCTTCCCCTGAGTGCCACCAGGCCTCCCCATCAATGGGACGTGGTAAAAAAAAAAAAATCCACATGATCATCTCCTTAGATGCAGAAAAAGCATTAGACAAAATCCAACTCCCATTCTTGCTTAAAGTTCTAGAGAGACTGGGAATTCAAGGCACATACCTAAGCATAATAAAGGCTACATACAACAAGCCAATAGCCAACATCAAATTAAGTGGAGAGATACTCAAGGAAATTCCTCTAAAATTGTGGACCAGACAAGGCTGCCCACTTTCTCCATATCTCTTCAATATAGTTCTTGAAGTTCTAGCCAGAGCAATAAGACAGCACAAGGAGATCAAGGGGATCCAAATGGGAAAGGAGGAAGTCAAACTGTCCCTATTTGCAGATGATATGATAGTATATATAAGTGAACCCCAAAATTCTACCAGAAAAATCCTACAGCTGATAAACACCTTCAGCAAATTGGCTGGATACAAAATTAACTCAAAAAAAAAAAGTCAGTAGCTTTCCTATATATAAATGACAAACATGCAGAGGAAGAAATTAGGAAAACTACAACCTTCATGATAACCACAAGCAATATAAAATACTTAGGAGTAACTCTAACCAAGCAAGTGAAGGACTTGTTTGAAAAAAACCTTAAATCTCTCAAGAAAGAGATAGAACGGGAGAATTAACATAGTAAAAATGGCCATATTGCCAAAAGCAATCTACAGATTCAATGCAATCTCTATCAAAATACCTACAAAATATTTTAAAGACATTGAAAGATCAATTCTCAACTTCATATGGAGAAACAAAAAGCCCAGAATAGCAAAAACAATCCTATACAATAAAAGATCCTCCAGAGGAATCTCCATACCCGATCTCAAGCTGTACTATAGAGCAACAGTAATGAAAACAGCATGGTACTGGCACAGCAATAGGCTGGTTGATCAATGAAATAAAATCAAAGACCCAGAAATGAATCCACAAACATATGGGCACTTAATTTTTGACAAAGAAGCCAAATCTATTCAATGGAAAAAGGATAGCTTATTCAACAAATGGTGCTGGTCTAACTGATGTCTACATGTAGAAAAATGCAATTGGACCCATATTTGTCACCATGCACAAAACTCAAATCCAAATGGATTAAAGATCTCAACATAAAACCAGAGACACTAAATCAGCTAGAAGAAAGAGTGGAGAAGAGCCTGGAACACAACGGCACAGGAGACAACTTCCTGAACAGAACACGAGTCCCATTTTTCAAATAGGTTTCTCTCTCTCTTCTCTCTCTCTCTCTCTCTCTCTCTCTCTCTCTCTCTCTCTCTCTCTCTCTCTCTCTCTCTCTCTCTCTTCCTCTCCCTCTCCCTCTCCCTCTCCCTCTCCCTCTCCCTCTCCTCTCCTCTCCTCTCCTCTCCTTCCCCACCCCCCCAGGTTTTTTCTTTTTTTTAGTTCTTTGTATATTCTGGATATTAAACCTCTGTCAAATGTGTAGGTGGCAATGATTCTCTCCCATTTTATAGACTTCCTTTTCACCAGTTGACTGTTTTTTTTTACTTTATTAATTTATTCTTGTTACATCTCAATGGTTATCCCATCCCTTGCATCCTCCCATTCTTCCCTCCCTCCCATTTTCCCCTTATTCCCCTCCCCTATGACTGTTCCTGAGGGGGATTACCTCCCCCTGTATATGTTCATAGGGTATCAAGTCTCTTCTTGGTAACCTGCTGTCCTTCCTCTGAGTGCCACCAGGTCTCCCCCTCCAGGGGACATGGTCAAAGTTGAGGCACCAGAGTATGTGAGAAGGTAATATCCCACTCTCCACTCTACTGTGGTGAGTGTTCTGTCCATTGGCTAGATCTGGGTAGGGGCTTAAGGTTTACCGCCTGTATTGTCCTTGGCTGGTGCCTTAGTTTGAGCAGGACCCCTGTGCCCAAATCTGCCTATCATAATGTTCTACTTGTAGGCTTCTAGGACCCTCTGGATCCATCTACTTTGCCATTCTCCCATGCTTCTCTCATCTAGAGTCCCACTAGAATGTCCTCCCCTCTGTCTCAGTTTCCTGGTAAGTGAACGCTTTCGTGGGACATGCCCCTTGGGCTAATATGCAGATATAAGTGAGTATATACCATTTGAGTCTTTCTGCTTCTGGGTTAACTCACTCATTATGATCATTTCTAGCTCAATCCATTTATCCACAAATTTCGGGAATTCCTTGTTTTTAATAGCTGAATAGTATCCCATAGTGTATATGTACCACAGTTTCTTTATCCATTCTTCTACTAATGGACACTTAGGCTGTTTCCATGTTCTGGCTATTATGAATAAGGCTGCTATGAACATGGTTGAGCAAATTTTCTTGTTGTGTGCTGGAGCATCTTCTGGGTATATTCCAAGGAGTGGAATAGCTGGGTCTTGAGGAAGCCCTATTCCCATTTTTCTGAGATAGCACCAGATAGATTTCCAAAGTGGTTGTACTAGTTTGCATTCCCACCAGCAATGAAGGAGTGTTCCTCTCTCCCCACATCCTCGCCAGCATGTGGTGTCGCTTGAATTTTTGATCTTAGCCATTCTGATGGGTGTAAGATGGAATCTCAGAGTTGTTTTGATTTGCATTTCCCTGATGATTAAGGAGGTTGAGCATTTCTTTAAGTGTTTCTCAGCCATTTCATATTCCTCTGTTGAGAATTCTCTGTTTAGTTCCAAGCCCCATTTCTCAATTGGGTTATTTGGTTTGGTGGTGTTTAATTTCTTGAGCTCTTTATACATTTTGGATATTAGACCTTTGTCAGATGTAGGGTTGGTGAAGATCTTTTCCCAGTTTGTAGGCTGTCGCTTTGTTCTCTTGACAGTGCAGTTGACTGTTTCTTTTGCCAAACAGAAACTTTTCAGTTTCATGTTGTCCTTAATTCTTGGGCAAATGGAGTCCCAGTCAGGAAGTTCTTTCCTATGCCCACATTTAGTAGTTTCAGTGTCTCAGGCTTCAGGGTTAGGTCTGTGATCCATTTGGAGTTAGTTTTGTACAAGGCGATAGATTCAGGTCTAATTTTAGTCTTCTGCATGTGGGCATCTAGTTTTTCTCATCATCATTTGTTGATGATGCTTTTTCTTTTTCCTCCTAGTGCATGCTTTTTGCATCTTTGTCAAATTTTAAGTGGATGAAGGTTATGTGTGCTCGTATTTGGATTTTCAATCTCGTCCTATTGGTCTACATCTATTGTTGTCCCAATATTACATTGGTTTTATTATTATGGCTCTGTAATATATCTTACGATTTGGAATTGTAATCCCTCTAGCATTGTTTTAGCTTTTCTGTTTCTTTGTTTTCTCAGGATTTCTGTGGTCTTTTTTTGTTTTCATATAGAATCTTACAATAGTTTTGATTGGGATTGCACTGAATCTGTAAATAACTTTTGGTCAAATTGTCATTTTCACAATGTTAATTCTACCAAGCTATGAGCATGTCTTTTTATTTTCTAGTGTCTTTTTATCCTTTTCTTGAGAGGTTTAATGTTTTCATTGTAGAGGTCACTTGCTTGGTTAGGTTTATTCCTATATATTGTATTTTCTTTGAGGCAATTGTGAATGGATGGGTGCCCATAACCTCCCCCTCTGTACGTTTGATGTTAGTGTATAGTAAAGCTATTGATTTGTGCAAATTGATTCTGTATCCTGCCACATTGTTAAATTTGTTCATTGTTTCTACAAGTTTCTTGGTAGTTTTTAGGATCACTAGTGTATAGCATCATACAACTTGTAAATATGGATAGTTTTCTTTCATTATTTGTATCCTTTCATCTTCTTCTCTTGCCTTATTGCTGTAGTGTTGTGGTTAATTTAGAAGTATGGCCTAATAAATATTTATTATTAGGTTATAGTTATGACAGCGGTATTTTCTAACCTACTAACAATCAATGAAAGCACAGATGCCTGATGTATTTTTAGAATAAGCCTTTAACCAGGGCAAGAATTTTCCTCCAATAACTCCCAGTCTCCATCCCATTCCATCGGCTTCTAATAATTTCTATTTGGGTTACCTCCCATCCATAATCCCAAAACACTTGCTAATGTTCTTCTCTTTCCATGAGGAACTTCTTCCTCCTCTGGGCCCACGTGGCTCTTTCCCTATCCCACGCCAATTTTCCTTCCTCCATCTCATCTCTTTCTCCCAAAATCCTCTCTCTTCAAAGCCCGCAAATTTTAGCCGCACCTTTCTCATTTGCCTGCCCAGGTATGTAGGCTCTTTATTGGCCAAATAGGAATAAATTTTTAGGCAAAGTTACATAGTAATACTTGGGGCACATTAAAAGACAGCAAGCAGTAATTAGCATCAAAATACATCAGACCAACCACCAACACTAACTAGTATCTCAAGCACAACATTGAAAAGGAAATTATAGTGGACATCTTTTTCTAGAATCTGACCAGTTGGATTGCTTCAAACTTATCTCCATTTAAGATGATGTTAGCTATGGGTTTCTTATATATAGTTTTTATTGTGTTGTGTTCCCTCTAACTCCATACTCTCTAAGACTTTTTATCATGGAGGCATGTAGGATTTTGTCAAAGGTTTTCTGCATCTATTGAGATGATCATGTAATTTTTTTGTCTTTATCTCTAGTGGTTTAAACATTCTTTGACTTGCATATATTGGTCAATCCTTGCATTTCAGGGATGTATTTTCACACTTATTAAAGCATATTCACAATAGCAAAATAGAGAATTACCTAGATGACTATCGGCAGATGAGTGAATAAAGAAACTGTAGTATACATTCACAATAGAACATTATTCAGCCATAAAAAATGATTGAAATCCTATCATTGCAGCAATGTGAATGGAACTACAGGTTATTATTTTAAGTGAAATAAGACAGAAATACACAAGTGTATGCTCACACTCATTTATGGAAACTAGTAAATAAGTTTCATTTAAAACATGGGATGAACTAGGCGTAGTGGTGCATGCCCTTAATCCCAGCACTTGGGAGACAAAGCCAGGCGGATCTCTGTGAGTTCGAGGCTAGCCAACTATCCTATAAAGCAAGTCCAGGATAGCCAAGGCTTCACAGAAACCCTGTCTCGAAAAACAAAAACAAAACAAAACAAAACAAAACAAAAGCATGGGATGGAATAGTGATTTCTAGAAGCCAGAAGAACAGTGAGAAGAGGACGTATAATACAGTAGAACCATAATTCGTTCTGCTTTTCTCCCCCTGTATTATAGTAGGGCAACTATTTGGCTGAAACAGTATCTGAGGTATTTTTAAAGGACTCTAAGGACATAACACTTCCAACACATACAAAGGACTGGGGTCTGTTTATGCCTGTAGATCAGCGCTGCTGTCGACTTCCAGGAAGCTTCTCATTGCAGTGGTCATTGATTGCCTTCGAGACTCATAACAGAACAAAACGCTGATCAGACCTAAGTAAGGCATCTGCATCATCCTCTTCGAGGCTCAGGAACACCACAGAAGAGCTGTGTACGTGCAGTGTGAGAACCAGAGGGAGGAAAGAAGCAACATACGCTGCTGTCTTCTGGGCATGGCATGGTCATCACATTTTTTCTTAAACTCAAAGCAGCTGTGATTACCTCTGTAAGATTAGGACTCTGAACCATCCACCATGGGGAAGGGAGGGGCTTCCTAGGTCCCACACATCCTACAGAGCTATTGGCAAACATCTTCAGTGATGTAGCCACTGGTAAGCTAGGCATCCTCCTGTAAATAATCCTTCACATGAGCAAACCTAATTAGAATCATTGGATCTCATGGACAAATACATAAGATGTCTTTGATTATGATTAAAATATAATCATATGCATGTATAATTAAAGTATGCTAATTAAAACACTTCAAAGAGCTCATGGCCTTAACCTTACCTTTTTCTTTGTGTAGACTCCAGGCATTTGGAAGTGGGTACCTTATGTGATCATCAAGCATAATTACTGTCATCATGGTCAGTGGAATGGTGACATCACCAAAGCTTTCCCTTCTCGAGCATGTGGCATGACTCAGGGAACCACAGCTTACAGTTCCGACAGCTAAGATGCCCCTGCACGACATGGCTATTCCACCTCTTGCCCTTAAAGAGGTCCTGCCACCTTCAAAGGGGTGATAACAAAATCTTAGGGGCCCAGGTTGAGACCATCATTCCTAGTATGAAGAGGTATATCAGTAAGAGGCCTTTCAAAAAGCAAAAGTGACTGTAGCCACAGCAGACAGAAGACACCTCTGGTTCAAGGGGCTGATGATGTAGGCAACACTGAGAGGCCATGTAAGGAGATACTGGGGTGACTGAAATTAGAAAAACTAGGAAACCACCATTGTTTGAGCTGGTGGGTGAAGGGAGCGTGGCGTTCCCAGAGTTCCAAAACGCAGTCGTCTAGTAGGAGCTAGAAGCTTATCAACCATTATTTTGTGAGACGCAGAGCACACAGGAGGATCTCATGGGATTTGGTGTCGCAGAAGAAGTAGGCATGTCATATATGTCACCAATGCATAGAAGACCCTGGCCTTTTCTCTCTCCCCAGCCCCAGGCAACCAAAGGAAAACCTCCCATCTGCCAAATCGACTCGCAAGTCATTCCTCAAAGGAGCTTGGGGAAGGTTGATGCTTAGATGGAGTCCAAACTAGGGAAGGATACGATGACATCAAATGCAGCAGGCAGATAGATGACCAGCAAGAAGGGAATTCATCCTCCCTACTGTCTGTATTCATGAAATGCATGTAGGCCATTAGCCCTAACATGAAGTTTTAGATCTAGTCTAATGCTAGCTTGTCTCTGGTAACCTGTATACACATATTCACAATAGATAACCTTTTATGAGTCCCGAAGTTAAAATAGCAAGCTTATAAATAAAACTAGCTCCAAGTGCTCTTGTATTCTGAGTTCCAAAGCGCAGCACACTTTCCCTACTATTTGCTCGCTTCTCATTAGTAATGTGTAACTATAGACTCAAGATGATTTTCCACATTTAGTAAACTAGAGACAATTGTGGAAATAAGTTGCTAAACATATGGGGAGGAAAGAGGCTGGTGGATCCTGCTTTGAAATAACTTATTTCTGCTCAAATCGTGATTTTTAAAAATTTTTTAATACTTCCACATCTATAAATATTCTGTGGGCACGTGATGGGAACCTCTATGTAATTATCACATATTTGAGCCAAAAATAGTCCTGTTGAAGCTTTTTTTTTTTCTTATGCCTGTAATCACTTGTGAAAATGATTTACATATAAAACTAAGATAAATTTGCAAAGTTCGGATTGAATATGTGAAGTTGTTACTTTGTGGCCAGAAAATTAGGCTCAGATATGAACTTACAAAGTGAGCAGTAGGACTTGAAAACCTTTCTCCTCACTGTTGCCAATTGCTAGTCTGCTGGTTACACTATTATTGTTTGTAAGGAGCTTCTATAAGTTTAGTATTAGGTTCAAGCTCTGACCAGGTTCTCAGATTCAACTTTGTCCATATTATGGATATTTGGGAGCGTAATCCATACTTGGAAGATAGGAGGAGCATGTGTGTGTTTGTTATAATAGAATAAGGAGGGTTATATATAATCAAGGGTGAGAACTCATAAAATCAGAGAACTTATCAAAGAAACTGGGCAGGGTGGTGTCTGACTGTAGTCTCAGTGCTCAAGAGGCAGAGAAACATAATGGTCAGCCATACATTTGAGGCCAGCTTGGTTTATACAGTGAGTTCCAGACCAGCCAGGTCTACATACCAAGCCCTCATCTCAAATACTCCTGCCCTGACACCAAACACTAAGCAAAACAAAACGCTTACCTTGCATCTATAGTTAAGTTTATACCTCCTTTTCAAATTCCCAGTCACAGCAGATGCGCTTAGCTACAGGCTATGATGGCCCTCCCATTTTCTCCAGTCTTTATGAGCGTTTCTTAATTGAAATGCTAGTGGGGTGACTAGGAATGACTCTTCATCTGCCAGGATTGAGTGTTTTGAACACCTGCTGCCTAACACACACCAAAGAAGCTCTTCCAAGTGGATGCCATGGCCTCTCCAAGGAAATACTCAGCTGTCTGTAGAGACAAATGCTGTGCCATGTGAGCTCTCAGTGACTTTGGCCACATCCTGAAAACAAATGCCAAAGAGAGAAATAAGGAATCCTTCCAGCGTATGGACCAAAGGACCAAGAGTGCCTTGAATTGTGGTTTTTAAAAGCAACCACAAGACTCTGCCCATTTTTCAGAACTGCGCAACCCCTATGCAAAGTTTTCAGAGCTACAGCAGTGCAGCTGTGATTCTCGGGGAAGCACGTCCTCACAGACACCAGTGTCCTGTATCTTTTGTGGTTTTTCTTTTCCTTAGAGGAAAAGTCTTGATGAACAGAGACAAGTATCATCAGGTCTTGGCCATAGAGGTGCTAAGAACAGGAAGCAAAAGGGGACACACACACACACACACACGTACACACACATGTGTGTGTACGTGTGTGTGTGTGTGTGTTGGGGGATGATCTGATGTATTTTGAAGCTAATTACTGCTTTCTGTCTGTGTGACCCACCTTTCGATTAATAAAAAAAGCCATTCCACCTGGGCAGGGCAAAGGAGATAGGTGGGGCTAGGAGAGAGAAATTCTGGAAAGAAGGAGACCGCCACGAGGAAAAAGGAGAGAGACCTAAAGTGAAGAAAGGAAGGCCACCATGGGTTAGATGGAGGAGAAGCGCATGGCCAGCGGTGTGGATGGAGAATCCAGCCCAGATTAAAAAAAAAAAAAAAACATTAACAAGTATTTGGGATTATGGATGGGAGGTAACTTGATAGAAGTTTTTAGAAGCAGATGGCATGGGATTGGGGCAGGGATCCCATGCCTGTCCCACTATGGGAGGCAGTTTAGAAGATTGATATCTGCCCTGCCCCAGGTTAACTGAGGCTATTTTAAAATATAACAACTGTCTGTGTTAGTTTCTAATGTGCTTCTTCCGCGACTGCCCTGTGAGCCAGGGCTTCAGCTCCCGGGCAGGTGGTGCGGCCTTGGCTGCTGCTGCTAACTGAGCATGCCAGGAATTTAGAGTTCCTAAACAGGATTAAGACCTGGCCTGTGGGAAGACAGCTGAGCTGGGACAGAATTAGAGGTGAAGAGGTTAGTCATAACTCCCTAAAAACAGACCGCATGCCGGAGTCCAGATCAGTGGAAGCCGTGTAGGAGAAGGAAACCGCAGAAA